>NC_071572.1:41302189-41412189 GCF_024509145.1 Vidua macroura | reverse complement strand
GAGAATACTCTTCTGTCAAAGCAAAGCTCTGTTTCAGTTCAGCTAAATAATAAATAGATAATTATCACTCAGACAAAAAAGTCTGATTTAACCTTAGATAATATTGCAATCCTTGAGCAGTCTCGCAATATTTTTATTCCCTTTGAAAGGCATTCCTTTTTTTTTTTTTTTTCTTTTTTTTTCTGGTTAAAACTGAATCGACCGTGGGCAAAGTAACTAACAGAGTTTTCCATCCGAGACCTAACATTTCCACAGAGATATACAAATTTACAGTCTGAGGGTGAGACTTAATTAGTGGTGGGGAGGGGGGAGACACACGGGGTCCGAGTCACGCGTCTTATCCTATGGAAATCATGACCCGCGCTTCTCAGCATCCCGTAGCAGCGGAAGGCAGAAACCCACGCGGGACGGGCAGCATCCCACACTGCCGACATCCTTTTTTGCGTGTATCCCACGAGGGGCTACGAACCAAGAACAGAGCCACCCTGTCCCTTCCCGGGGCCGCACCTGGCACTGCCGTGCTGAGCCGGGGCCTCACTATCCCCCAGCCACCCCCGTCTCTCCTGTCGGTGGCGGGATGCTACAGCGGGACTGTTCTGAGTAAGCACCGCGCGGGGCGCGAGGAGCCAGGGAGGGGAAAGCCGGATCCGGCGGACGGGCGTTACACCCCGTGTCTGTCCCGAACACACACTTTGGGGGGCAGGACGGATAGGTTATTTCTTTTTTTTTTTCTTCTTCTTTTTTTTCTTTCCTCTTTTTTTTCCTCTTCTGTTTCAGCTGGGCTATTTGCACAGACCGCATGCAACACACACAAGCTCTACCCGGGGCAGCGGGCGGGGGACGCGCAACAGGTCGGCCACCGCCCCAGCGCTCCCCCATTGCCTGCCCCGGTCACCCTCCGCGGTCCCGGCGGTGGCTCGCCCCGCTCCCCGTCCGCACGTATGCGCCGGCAGCCATCCAGACGGGCACCGGAGCTCTGCGCGGGCATCCTCCCGCTGCGGGTCATAGGGCCGCGGCGTAGGCTGCGGGATAAGGGTCCAGCTGGGGCTTGCCCATGCCCGGCAGGAGGATGTAGGCCAGCGGCGGCTGCAGCCCCGGGCCGGGCCAGGCGCTGCAGTTGCAGGGGATCATGTAGCCCGGGTTACCGGGCGACGGGTGCGAGTGCGTGTGCCCCCCGGCGGCGGCCGCGGCGGCGGCGGCAGCAGCGGCGGCCCCATGGAAGGCGCCCGCCCCGCCGGCGCCGGGATAGCCCAGCGAGGAGGCGTAGGGCAATCCGGAGCCCGAGGAAGAGGAGGAGGATGAGATCTCGGCCATTTTGGAGCCCAGGTCCAGCAGGGAATAGGGGCTGCTGGCGGCGGCCGCGGCGGCGGCGGCGGCCGCGGCGGCGGCCGACTGGGGAAAGAAGACGCGAGCGGCGGCAGCGGCGGCGGCGGCTGCCGCCTTCTCGGGGTTGGCCAGGAGCGACTCGGGCACCAGCCCGCCGGCTGCGCCGGCATGCAGCCCGCCCGCCTTCAGCCCGTGCGGGTGCTCGTGGTCCGCCACGCCGCCCAGCCCGTAGGGCACGGGGAAGGCAAACTTGTCCTTCTTGAGCAGCGTCTTGGGCTTCCGCCGCGGCCGGTACTTGTAGTCGGGGTGCTCCTTCATGTGCATGGCCCGCAGCCGCTTGGCCTCGTCGATGAAGGGCCGCTTCTCCGACTCGGTCAGCAGCTTCCACTCAGCGCCCAGGCGCTTGCTGATCTCCGAGTTGTGCATCTTGGGGTTCTCCTGGGCCATCTTTCGTCGCTGCGCCCGCGACCACACCATGAAGGCGTTCATCGGCCTCTTGACGTGATCCACCGGCTTGGACATGGTGTCCCCCCGCCGCCCCGGCGAGCCGCCGCCCGCCCCGCACTGGCGGCCGCCTCCTCCGGGATTGTCTCCCGCCTCCTCCTCCTCCTCGCCCCCACCGCGGTCCGCTCCTCCAAAAGCAATCTCGGCGGGTGCCTAGGCGCGGCGGCACCGACTCCCGAGGGTGCGGGGCGGTGGCACCCGGTGGCCCCGCTCCGGGCGCGGGGCGCTGCCGAGCGGCGGCGGCGCCTCCCCGTCAGGGCGCCGCGGCGGGCAGCTCGGGCGGGACGGCCTCCGTTCCCCGCCTGGGCCTCGGAGCCTCTCTCCCACCGCCGATCTCCGGTCTAGGGCTTTTCCTCGGAACACCCCGCAGGCGACAGCGGCCGGAGTCCAGACGGGACCGTAGAGAAGTCTCGACGGCGAGGGCAGGATCCGGCAGCAGGCGAGCGGCGTGGGGCGTGAGGGTCCTCGCTTCGCCACGGACGCGATGCTGCTCGGCAGTCTCCGGTGTGCGGCGGCAAGCCCTGGACGGGGCGGCGGTCAGAGCCCGCCCGGTGCCATCGCCGCCCGCGGAGCTCGGAGGACAGCCCGCCGCGGCGCGTTGCGGGGCCGGGCGGGACGGGGTCCGCGGCGGCTCGGGCCCCAGGGGGCGCGGGCCGCCCCGCTCACAGCCGCCCCGCTCCGCCCGCGGGGGCGCGGCTAGCAGCCCGCTCCTCGCACATACTCGCCGGGCGCCGTTCGCAAGCGGCCGCCGGGCGCCGCGTGCCTCCCGGTTCGCGCCGCCGGACAAACTTCGCCAAGTTTCGGCGGGATACGGGGCGCTCCGCCTGCCGCGCGGCTCCCCCTTCTCCGGCAGCCGCCAGGTCTCTCTGGGTTTTCTTGGCCGCCGACTCGGAGGGGCGGCGGGGCGGGCGGGAGCGGCGAGGGGCGGAGGGAGAAGGAGGCGGCGGAGGCGGGGGACACACCTAATTAAAATCCTCGGCGGTCCGCGCCCGGCGGGCCGCCGGCCGGGCTACAAGGCGGGCGGCGGGGGCTCGCAGCCGGCGCGGCCGCCCCCTCCTCTCGCCCCGTCGGCGCGGCCTCAGGCAACGCGCGCGCCCCGCGTGCCCCCGCGCCGCGCGCCGCCCTATATGCCCGCACGCGGCCTGCGCGCCGCCGGCGGGGTGGGGGGCGGGGCCCCCGTCGGGAGGGGCGGGGCCGCGGTTCGCCACGCCCCCTTGACGGGCCCGGCAGCGCGGGGAGGGGTCGGGCGCCGCGCATGCGGAGTGATTTGGGTTTTTTGGGGTTTTCCCTGCCCGGGGCCGGTGCTGCCGGAGGGGAGAGGCTGAAGCCCTGGAAAGCATCCCTGGGTGCGGGAGCGGGCACCGCAAAAAAAAAAAATCCACGCGTCTTTTCCTGGCCGCTCGGGACGCCGCTTCACGGTGCCCCCAGCCCGAGCTGTCCGACCGTGTTCTTCACCTCCTGTCAGTCAGGGTGAACTTGCTCACCTTGTTTGTGCTTCGGCGGGTCGGTTTTGACTTACCCGTGTGGTATGTGGAAGCGCCGACTCCAATAAACCATTAACTCTTTCCCGCGCTGCCATCAGGCTAGGCTTTGCCCGGGACGGCTCCGCCGCCCTTTTAAGGAAAAGCCGGAACCGGGCTTCCCGAGTGCGATGCACGCGTGGGGTCACAGCCCCTCCGGGACCACCACCGAACCCCTGCCGGACGCGCCCCAGGGTCCGACGGACGGCTGGGACATCGCGCGGGGGGAGTGATGTCCGCTCGCCTGAGGGATTCCTTTGTCGCGCCGCCCGCTGCCGTCTCGTCCGGGTTCATCTCTGCGGAGCCCGCTCCATCTTCCGGCCCGTCTCGGTCCTCCGCTCCAGCCGCGCTCCAGCCGCAGGGCTTCGCACCTTCCTTGCTGCCGCGCCGCGCCTCTGCCCGCCATCACCACCTGCAGCTGCTTCACTGGCGGGATGTTTGAAGAGAATCCGAGCGCCGGCCTTCCACCGGAGGGTGGTTCCCGGCGCTTTCCCCGACGGTGAGACCGCCCGGGTCCCGCGGCAGCCTGTCACGGCCAGAGTGCCCTGTAAAATACCGTGCAGCTCCTCTGTAAATAGCGTCTTATCCCGTTTCGTGTTTTATGACCCATATACTACTACTTAAATTCTCTCAATATTCGAAGCCACCTTGCCAACGCTTGACCTCCTTGTCAAGCCAGTTAGCCGTGAAAAAAAAAAGTACCCGTCCGTTGTCAAAACGGCGAGATTAAGATATCTACCGGCGCTGGCTGGTGTTCAGGGTTGGCTGGGAAATAGGGTTTCTCGAAAATGGGTCCCCTCCAAGAGGGACTGATCCCGAACTGTCCTGGAGATCAGGTTTTCACCCCATCGGCCAGCGCACTCCCCTTCTGGGATGAATAGACAATATTTTCAACTGCGTCTCTCCCCCCTCCCCCGGTTTGTCTAGAGAAACTCTTTCCTATATCTCTAGAGGAGATATAGCATAGCAAGCTATAATGTAGCGTTTTTGTGTTTGACATTTAAGGACTTATCCCCTGTCTGTCTCCGCACAGATCGTATGCCGGCTTGATCGATTTCCCTTCGCACCGTGCCGGCGGGATTGCGCCCGGATTAAGTCAACTCAGGGGAAGGCAAGAGCATGGTCCATACATTCCCGGCCGCAGTCGTGAGCAGGGTGAGAATCAGTAACATCTACTGGAGTGTGATCGGGGCGGAGAGGGAGAGCGGGGAGGGACAAGCAGCAGCGACTCACTGATGCCACCACCAGTGGCCCCCTCGGCTCCCGAAGGCTCTCGGCCCCGCTCCCGCCAGCGCCCCTGGAGAGCAGAGTGGGCTCGGTTCCAGCGAGGCTCTCCCCGGTCTTTCCTCCCGTGCTGCTTCCCTCACTCCCTCTCCCTGTGACCCCGGGCCCGTGGGTGCGAGAGCAGGGTGCGGTGTAGAGGATGGCGATGGCCCGGTGTCGCGACAGAACCACATGAAGCACATGGGTAAGCCCTGTCTGACAGCTCCTACACGGATGAGTGCCCCCACCATGACCCCTGCCCGTGGGTCAGTCCATGGCTACTGCCGCGCCAAGGCTGCTGCTGCCGCCGGGCTGCTGCTCTGGGTCTGCACTAGTGGCAAAGCAGTGTGCAGGCAGAGCGGGCGCCTGTGCCATGGAAACCATGTGGGGAAGGGCCGCGGGTGACGGCATGGGGCCCGGAGAGGTTCCCAGGGTCAGTGGTCACTGTCTGTCTGAGAACAGCACAACCACCAACTCACACGTCCCCACAGAGTCGTGTACAGGTAAACTGGTATTAAAAACAAACACTTGGTTAAATTCCAGCTGAGAAGATGCCTCAACTCATGGACTGTCTTCCAAAAATGTCACCATTTGCGAACTCATTACGTTCATCTGTGCATATTTCTGATTACATTCAATCCACCAAATAGTGAAAACGGTAACAGAATTTATTGGTCATAAATTATTGTACACGACTCTTTCACAGGCTGAAATCTATGAATGGCTCAGTACTGGCTCAAGTCTATTTTTCTAGTCGCAGATGAAATACTTTATTCGAAGGTCTCTTTTTCAAAGAGCTTTCCCCCTCCATTTACCTAAGGTTTGCGGCAACCATTGACTACTAAAACAACCACCCGTGGTTATTTCAGCGATGCTGGTAGTTACAGGGGGTCTGCCGTTCCCTGGTAATCTGCTTTCAAGACAGTTCTAAGTGATGGGAGCTCTTATCAGTTCCGCTTGGAGCAAGGTTGGACTCGTGTTAAGGACGACCAGAGGGTCCCAGGTCTCCCCCGGTCTGAGGCAGCCGTGGCGCGGGGGAGGAGGCTGCTCTCCCCGCGGGGATTTCCGCGGCCGCGGTGCGGAGCGGAGCGGCTGCCTGCACAGCCCTCGCCCACACATATACACACACACACAGAGACACACACAAACGCAGAGGCACAGACACTCTCTCGGAGAGCCTTCAAGTCCCCAAGCACAGAAAGGAAAGGCTTTATCGGAGTTTAGTTACTTATCTGGATTTTTGCTAAACCACTGCTGTGATCTCCGCGTACTTGTGCGAGTGTGTTAATTGTTCTGATAATGTGTTGTTATCGATACAATAACAATACAGTAGTGTATAATGTGATTTACTTGCCTTTGACCTGTCAATTCCTGACACATGCAAATTCAAGGGCGCGATCTTTCCTTCTGCTACCGGGGGGAGGTGGAGGGAAGGGGTGATAGTAAGGGGGGAACAAAAACCCGAGCAGATGCATTATCACACGGAGGCTAAACAAGGCTTTCCAGAATGCAGTGCTGTACTCCATCAAGCAAGATTAGAGCGCTTTAAAAAATATTAAAGGGGGGCTTAGACTGTCTTCTCGATAACCGTGTGTTAATTCTGCCAGCTTGTTTACAGTAAATGCAGCTACACCCCACTCCAAATATTGTCCGATTTCTCATATTCTTACCAAACATGTAATCTCTCGTTTTTTTTTAAAGCCGAGTTTAAAGTGAGTTTCAAGGACGCAAGCAAGCTCATTTCCTCCTAATTTTTATTTGAGCCTAACAATCAGGTAGCGAATCAAAGAGATAAAAAGAAGTTGAAGAACAGTGGTTATCCCGATAGCGATCTCCGCCTCGCCGTGCCTCCCGACTGAAAAGCTGATTCACGGGCTCGGCAGCCCCAGCGCTCTCCTGCATTGGCAGAGCCACATCGCGTTTTCACTGCTCCCTTTGTGCACTGAAGCGTTTCCATCCACCAAGTTTGAAAGCTGACATTTTTCTTCGTGTAGGGTATCAGTCACCGATTGCACGTCACTTTCAGCTGTCCGAAGTTGCTGGGCAGACTGGAATCTTAAGCACACCAACAGGTTGGCAGGCTGATCCTTCTGCTTGTATGGAGCTTGGCAGGTTTGTGAGCGCTCCTAAGTCTTTTTCCTCTTATGAAGTCCAGTACACCTGTAGAGAGAAAGGGAGTTTTACCCCGTGAGCTCTTTATTGTGCATAATGCGCTAAACTCATTCATTTGCTTTTACAGAGTGCTTCCAAATGCTCGGTATTATTATTTTTCAATAACATTCGCTTATTATTAGAGCAGCTGGTAGCCCAAGCTCTAGTGAAGTGTCTGGCAAAGGATTCTATCATAAAACACTGGTTTCTAAGTTTATAGTTTCTAATTTGGCTGTGAAAGTGTGATTCTGGATTGAACTTGGCACTCAAATGCTCAGCTGGAGAGTAAACTTTTTATAATAAAAACATTGGTTCATTTGGTTTGCTATTTTAAGTTAGAAGAAAATTAACAAAGTTTTTACTTGTTTGGGAAGCATAGAGAAGTCCTGTACTTTTTAAAAAATTAAATGTTATTATTTCAGTAAGGGTTGAATATGTTCTGTGACTTAATGTATATTATTTTAAAAGCAAAGCCCAATTTACGTCTCTGTGCTTCAGGACACTGGGGTTGCTCTTGCAGAAACACCCGACCTAGATCACACGCAACCATTGATAGCAGTTCTGATCAGAAGGTGGTGATGGGATCCTTACTACTTTTAGAAGTAAAGAAAATGTTTAAATTCAGCTTATTTGAACTTGCTAAGAGACTCCATAATGTTTATCTAATCTGCATGCACTCCATTTGTATGGCAAGATATTTTCATGTACTTTAAGGAGTAAATTTTTTGCTGCTTCTTAATCCTGTTAGCTGCCTGGGAAGAATGATCAAAACCACAGCCAAGGAAATCTTAGAATGAAAAAAAAGATGATGTTGTGTGGTTACATGCTAGTCCCTGTCTGGGGAAGTGAAGGTGAGAATTAGTCTCCTGGCAGAGTTCCTGGACAGGCTTAGATGTTCCAGAAAGGCCAACTAAATACCTTTCCAGCACAAGGAACTACTGAAAGCTCATTAAGTAATACAGATGTGTAAGCTTCCCCTGCTTCACATGATGAAATCAGGGCTCATATGGATGGAGACTACTGTTTCTAGAGTCCAGGTTTCCCTGGCAGGCAGTTGCCTATAACTTTTCTTCAAAGGCTGAGCAGTGCTCATGCTTCCTTTTTCCAAAGAAATTCACCTTATCGTGGTGGTATCACTGCTTTGTATAATTTTATAGTTCCCTATTAGGAGAGGCAAGCCTTGATTTTTGATGTCTTCTACTACAAGCTTCTTTATATATATAATCTCTGAAGACTTACACTTAAATTCAATCAAAATTTTACAGTTACAACAATCATCTCGTTTCACTTCTTAGGGCTGTCCAGCAGTCATAGAGGATTTTTTTCCTGGAATTAATACATTTCAATGATTGGTGTAGTTTTGTTCGAGGTTGATTCATAACCGTAAAACGCAAAAGGTTGTTTTGCCAGTCATGGGTGCCAGACAGGTCCCAAAAACATCTATGCAATTTTGAAGACAAGGTCTTAGATGTCACTGGATAAGATTGAAGTTTGGAAACATTTGACAGGCATTTCAGGATTTGTAAGGAGGCTAGAAAGAAGATCAGAATTTGGTCCATTCCCCTCTGAAGAAGAGTTAAGCATAAACCTTTGCTGTTTGCCTTCTGATTATAATGACTTTTTAATTGACTACAAACAACTAGGGAATGGAGGCCCATAATGGAAAGGATCTATATCTCTTTGGATTTAAACTCATGGCCTTTATTTTTTTGCAGTCAGTGTCTTGTTTATCTATTTGTAAGAATGGGCAGTTTCTACATTCTATTTGTTAGGAAGAATCAAAATGTCACTCAGGAAAGTTCAAAGTTAATGGCCACAAGCCAGTTCTAGTGATCAGACGAGTTAAACACAGAGGATACCTACCCCTACACACCACACCTACATTAGTACCTGCACCTGCATTTTTAACTCAGATCAATGGTGCCACAGCTTTCCAAGCAAATCTCTTCACTGTGCTCGCTCACCATGCTTTGGTTTCCATTGAGGAGCAGTTTCAGGTGCACTGTAATCATCAGATTCTCTTCATCTTCTCTCAGGAGTATGGTCTGCAAAGATTCCAGCTCAACCTAAATCTGCCAGACACCAATAGCACAAAATAGATTCTATTCAGTGTTTTTGATTCAGACCATTGACCATTCCACTTTTTGCATCCACTTGTTTTAGGTGCTTCAGAAAGATTTTTTCTAGCAGGGGATAGAAAAGATGCTTCTGCCTCTGCATGAGTGTCCACTGGTAAGGCATAGCTGCACTTTGTGGGTGCTCTGTGACCATAGGCAGAGATAGTCAAAACCCAAGGACCAGTGAGTTCACGGTTGCTTGGCCTGCATTGTTAACACAGCTTTTGGGATTTTGCTAGGCCTTACATCATCCTCACAATAAACTTCTTGTTGTCCACATTAGGATATATAATGGCTTCCCTTGACATGGACATTGAACAAAAACTATTCCAGTTTTTGAAAGTCTGTTGAATAGTTAAATCTTATTGTGGTAAACATTGCCTTGTATTTTTTTTTCTCCTCACTTAAGTGTGCAGTTTCAATAATAATAATTGTTAGACTATTTTTGTTTCATATCCAAATCTAGATTTTTCTCTCATTTTAAAAAGTAATCTATTATTTTTAATAACTTGTCTCTATAAGCACTTTTCAGGTGTGTATAATCATCTCCTACTAAGCAAACACACTACTGCTACTACTGATAGTTCTGAAAGACAGATCTTTTATTTTGTCAGCATCATGAAGGCTTCTGATAGAGTATATTGTGCAGTGCTAGGCTTCAAGAAAAATGTGGAGTCAGTGGATGGAATGCAGCAAGTCTGATCAAAGGTCTAAAAATGTGCTACATACACTGATACACAAGTGAAGATTGAAAGCAGTGTTGTTGTTTAAGCTGGAGAGGAGAAGGGTATAAAAGTTAAATGCAAAGATGAGATAATTAAATTGTGTTTGTGGGGATAAACAAGAAGTAATGAGCTTAAGATGTGAATTCCAGTTAAATTCTGGAAAAAAACATGCTTCAAATAATGAGTATAGATATGCAGAGCCTGCCTCTGCCTGGAGAAGGATGAGGGATGTTTAAAACAGGTGAGACTAACTTGTCAAGAGTGACAAAGCCCTAGGACAGGAATTTTCTTCTGCCTCTCTTTGCATGGATATTTGACATGGGAAGAATCAGTTTTAACTTAGTTCTTCATGTAGTCCTTTCCACTCTTCAGGGCCCACACATCCTGCTGGTTCACAGCCCACAAACTCGCTATTCCTCTCCTACCCACACCACTGCTCCTCCCCTAAATGAGCATTGACAAAATGATCATATGTGAGCATGTCTCCCACTGACACACTGAAGAAATGTTCTGTTTTACTCTCTGGTTTAGTTGGTTCTGGCCTCCTCTTTCTTCTTAGCACAATTTTATCACTGTCAGTGGTAAGTCCTGTTTCTGACATGCCTTTTCTATTTCCCCTCCCACACTTTATCACCTTTTCTCTGTGTTTCAAATCTTCTGCACCATTTCTGTATGAGTTTCCCTTCTAGCTGCATTCTCTAGATCCATAATTAGAATATTTTATATCATTTATTGTATTTTGTATTATTTATTATAATTTATTGTATTATAATTTATATGAAATGTCAATGCAAATTGTTTGGATTGCATGAAAAAAAGGAAAGGTCATCACTGATAGATAGCACTGGTAAAAAGTTGTCAGTGGTGTGACAAATTTGACTCTTCATGTATAAAATTTGTTTGGAGTATCTTTGCTGGTAATATGCAGGAAAGTTTGTAATCCTTTACAAACATTTTAATTTCTACCATAATATTCTCCCATGTGAGGATGCTTATTATCATTGATATAAAAGAGAAAGGTGGTTTTTGTTAGTGTTATTGAAAAATCTGACTTTTATTACTGATTCTGTAGAAAGAACAAGAGAGCAGAACATACAAGAAGCAATAGACTTAAAAAGAGCAAGAAGTTTTGCAGCATTCCTGGAGATGCCTTTCCAATTCAGTGGGTAAAATAAAATCAAAATTTCCAGAAGAAGTTATTTTGGTTTTCAATTCTCTTGTCAACTTTCCCTTACATATTATCAGATGTTGTTTATAGAGTATGAAGAAGGTCATGACATAAAGTATTCATTTGTCTGTCCAGAAAGTAAATAATTCAGACTTGGAACTTCTAAAAGACACAAGAAGAATAAAGTGCAGATCTTTCAAAGTATGAGAGTGCCTAAGTTCCATTGATTTTAATTCCCTCAAGGAGATTCAATGGATTTTATGCCCTAAATTCCTTGAAAATATCTGTACACTCTGAATGGAATCAGCCCAAAGCACATTTATTCCTTTTGATAGAAACAGATTGTTGTATTGTTTCTTGTTCACCCCCTCCAGTTTTTTAATGCTTCAACTGTTTTCCAAGTAGGATGGTTAAACAATGGTTAGAACAAAGACTATATAAAGTTCAATTTTCTTGGATTCATCTGGGTCTTTACTCCATTTTCCAAATGAAGCCAGTCCTGCGGCACTAGGAGTTACCTGAACAAGTTCCTATGAAGCAAGCTGGTATGTGAACATGACCATGTAGCTCCTCAATGCTCAGTGCCTATGTTCATGGCAAACTTGGGATAAAAGAAGGAAAGTAACTGGAAAATATCCTTCAGAGGAAAAAAAAAGTGTACCAACCATGTCACAAGCACTGTAAGAATATGGGATGATTGGCTGTTCCAGTGGTGGAGATGATGTGCTATCATGTATCTTATCTCACAAGGACTTGCTCCTGTGCATGTAGCCTTTGTGTAACAAAACCAACTGGAGATGATGAAACCTAAAATGAGATCTTGTGGATGGCCTAGCCATGGTCTTTTGCTGAATTGGGTCAGGAGTGCCATATCTTTCTTTTGTCATATCACAGAAACACGTCTTTGGGGCCCTGATCTAGTGTGTGGTATTCTTGCCCATGGCAGTGGAATTGGAACTAGATTAGCTTTATGGCCCCTTCCAACCCATACCATTCTATAGTTCAATATCTTAACCACAAGATATTCTACCTCTTCTTTTTACCCAAAGAATTTTTCTTAAAGCATGTGTTAAGCCCTTATTTTGCAAAATAATGCAACAAAGTTGTTAAATGCCAAGAAAAAAAAAAAAGAATTAATGAATAATCTCTTGCTGTGATCCTATAAAAATGTTGCAGATGTACCTATTAGATTTGATAATATTGCTGTACAACAAAGCAATAGCAGTCCTTGTATTTGACCAACAAAACACCATGTGCTTTCTCTTGCTTCATTTGAAATAGTGACCCTGTTAAAAATATTTAAAAAGCTGCTATATTTCAGAAGAGCCATACTTTAAAACATAATTCCTGAAATCACAAACACAAGGTATGACCCTAGCCAGCTAAAAAGAAGAGAAATGTTCCTGTTGTCTCTTGGAAAAAGTGAAACTGCTGTCCTTTTTTCTTCTGGTCATCATATGAACAGGTAAAACATAAAACATGTTCATACAATCCATCAGCATTAATATTTGGATTTTCTAGAATAAGATTACTGCATTTTTCCCCCCAAATGCTATATGTGTGATAGGTAGACAGAAAACAAGAAACAGTTTACTTGTTTGCCTTAAAAAAAAACAGTGATCTTGAACATAGTAAATACAAAAAGTATACTTTCTTCAAAGACTTCACTGAAAGCCTGCTGAAGTATATGGGCTCTCCTGAACTGCCTCCCAGGTTCACTGGGAGGTGAAGTAAATTGCCCAAATTGAGTCTTTCATGACTTCACTGTTAAGTTCAAGCTTTCCCAGGTCAAAAGCCAGTTCATGAAACTACTTAGTTGCCAGCCCCTTTTCCTTTCTCCCTATGAAATGTCATGACCGGTTATCTTAATGATAAGGAGGCTGTGGAACGTTCAGTTCCTACCATTGCTGGAAAGACTGAAAGTATAATGTCCTTTGGCTTCAGAAAAGTGTAACCCTTTCTCTCTCCCTGTTGTATGTATGATTCCCTCAAACACAGCCATGCTTATGGATGTTTGGATCTTCTTATAGGCAGAGGTGAGTTTAATAGGAGAGTTTCACTTCAAAGTGTAGGTGCAATGAGTTTATTTTGGCTCACAGTAGAGGGAGTTTAAAACTAAACAATAAATTAAAACTGGGAGGAATCCTTCAGGCACTCTGACATTTTTCTTTTTCTTTCACTCTTTCTTTTTCTTTTTGTGTTTAACAGGAGGTGGCAGTTGTAGCATTTGCAAAATAATAAGTACAATAATTTGACATTGTGATATGATTACTTATGTAAGTGCTTAGACATACAAATACCTAAGCACTAGTGTCATCATTGAGAGTCATGGCAGTTATTTCAGCCAAGTTAATAAAAGATCATTACTATAACTATCTACACAGGACTGAACATGATGGGGAATCTGGGATATGAGAAGTCTAACAATAAAAAACACACTCAAAGTTTATTCTTAGTGTATTTGTGCACATTGTGATTATTCCAACAACAAATCAGAAATAATTCAGTGGGTACTAGATCTGTAGAGTTATTTAGAGATAAGATTATACAAGAAAATTTCACTTTTCTTACCCATGTATCTTACTCCCTATTTTCTCTGGTGAGGAATCTAAGCACAGTTAATTTAAACAGGATTTCTCTCTAGTTTGCATGCTCCTGGATCCTAACATAGAGATGTAAATAGCTGGGTGTGAACTTGCTAGGTATTATACTCAGCTGACACAAACAACCCGACCAGATAGTTCTGTGTAGATTACAAACTCATTTCTACATTGGTTGGGAATCAGAGCTCAGGTGATTGTTGTTCTTTTAATGATTATTTATTTAAATTGGTCTAATTCAAATACAGAGCTGGTCCCAGCCTATGGCTGGCTGGATAAAATTCACAGGTTAGACAAAACTTTGGGGCACGAGTTAGTCCCATTTCCCTGGCTCATCCTGAACCTCACAGCCAGGACTTTTCTATGGCACTCTGCTATTGCTTCTTCTTTTCATCCAGAAAAAACCTGCAAAAACAAGCCTTGCTGAGTTATGCAGGGGCCAACAAATCTCAATCCTGGCAGATAGGAGAGGAGGTAAATAGCAAAGTGAATTTCAAAGTGATATGAGCAGGAATGCCTCACTGAATGGGCCTGCCGCCAACCTATCCATAGACAGTATCTCTCCAGGCTCTTGGGTTCAAAGAGAGCAGCTGTCCCTGAGTTAACCAGGAACAATTGCACCCAACACATCTGCTAGAATTAGTATTTCCTGCTAAGGCCTAGAGCTAAGTCCAATACTGATCTGAACATAAGCCCTCCACACAAGCCCCGCATTGAGCTTGACAGAAAAACTCTGCACCAGTGAAGTTTCTGATGGAATGCAGGGATAGTGCATACAAGACACACTGCAATGCCATGCAATGTCACTGCAAGGTTTCCAAGCTCCTTCCAAAAGGAAGGTCAGCATCTAGATAGAGCAGCACCAAGATTGAAACAGGAAGCCCTTTTTTAAAACAAACACCATTGCTAGAAAAGGATCTAATACGTTCCAGAAGGATATCCATATTATAGTTTGAAGCCATACTCCTGGAGCCTTCCTTCCAGAACTCCTTTCCTCCTCTGCACCAGCACTGAAAGCTGAGGTCAGATTGGTTGACTGATCCAGCTGAAAAACAACCATCCCAAAAAGAACAAAACTACTAGTTTTCACCAGTCACACACACACACTTGATTGCTGACACTGATAAATGAGTGGCAGTGGAAGGGTGAATGCAGAGAGAAACGTGGGATAGCAGCAGCAGCAGCAAAGATTGACATCAGAGTTGTGAAACCTCATCCTATCTGCCAGTTGCTGAAATTCACACAAGGAAGGCACCACATTTACTCTCTTAGAGAGTGTAACTCTGAGCTGAAATAAAAGTTACGTTCTCATTTGAGATAGAAACACCATTGCCACCAACTCTTGAAGCCTCTTGCCACCTTCAGCAGCCCTGCTGATCACAGTTTCAGAGCTGCCATAGTGGGAAGAAGGGAGCCTTCTTTTGCTCTGCAGCCAAAAAATAGTATTTCAAAATCAGAAGGACTTGGCATAGATCTGTCTTTACTGGCAGTTTGTTTGTATACTATGTTTACTTATGACAATGAAGTACCAAGAAAGACTTTTGAAGCTGATTTATCAGTAATTATCAATGTCTAGGGCTATTACAGAGCAGCCTGTAACAGGCTTTGTCAGTCAATGGGATCTGGCCTGGAGCATCAACAAGGTATGAATGGAGCCTAAAGCTTTCCTTTTACCTCTGAAAACAAAGACGGAAAATCCATGTATGACTTCTTCACCCATCCCCATCCTAACCAGAGTTTCTCTCAGTCAGCAGACTGGCAGGAGAGGTTCCACTGCAGTAGGATCACTAGCCAGCAGAGGCAGTGGTAGCACAGGTAAAAGGCCGAGGAAGACTCTTTTCCCTCACTGCTAGCACTTGCCAACTCACAAGTCTCTGGCTGGTTGGTTTTGAGACTAGGTGTGCAGGTCATTCTTCACCTTCCTCACAAACATGTCTCCAAAGCTCCGAGCCACATTGCAGTCACACCCAAACTCGTGATATACAGCTTACCACACCTCACTCGCCACGAGCTCTTCAAGGCTCTTCAAAGTCATCTGACCCATGAGCACTTCCGAGTTTCTGGTGCCTCTTGATTCTCCTAAACACTTTCCAGGATTAAAGGAGCACAGCAGAGAGGAACACACTTACCCACAGAACTGAAACCCGTTGCAGGAAATGCAACGGAAAATGCAAAGGAAATGCTATGGCTTCATATATCTTAATGATTGAGTTTCATTAATAGCCTATGTGTCCAACGAATTTGACCAGATTCCTGCTGAGCTGGCAAATTTCTGTGGAGAAATCCCTGGCACCCCGTTTGTTTATCTTTGTAGACAATTTGTCTCATTGTCTCTGTCATTGATGAAACCACAAATAGTGTGCCAAGATCATTTGCCTCAATAAAAATGACAACAAATTTAAAAAGCACAGATATGTAAACTGCACTACAATCTTTATCAGTGACACCCAAAACCAAACTGGAACCATTAGCTTCAAGGACAGACTATTAAAAATGGTTCTCCACCTTAACAAGATAAACCTGTCCATAATGCTTATTTGTGTCCATGAAGAAAACACTTTGATCTTGAATACAATGTTTAAAAGAATTAGGAAAATAGGAGAAAAACACAGGCTATTTATTCATATAGGACATTAGGATTGTCTAAACAAAGGTACAAAGTTGAGGTTTTTGAAACTTGCACACAGGTGTTGAAGTGTAATGACTGATGTTTAATCCTTCACCTTCAATGTGAAACTCTACAGGAGATACTTCTAGAAAATTAAAGAGGGCATTCACATGAGGGGTTGATGCAAAGTAGTTTATGTGCATTCATCTTATAGCCTCAAATAATTCAAGATGTTTTTCTCACCTGTCGCCAGTTAGACAAAGCTCAGATATTTAGTCCTGATTGAAGTAAATCAGGACAGTTACAGCTGTCATTCCTGGCTCTCACGGGTGTGGCTCAACACAATAATTGTCCCAGGGCCTGTTTCTTGCCCAAGCCATGAGTGCAGAGAGACAGAGCACAGTCAGTAACATTTCTATCAATGATCCCTGCAGAGTCATTTGCAGACAACGGCCTTTACTTACATCAAATAATGTTTAGCTCTCTAAACTGTCATGTACCATGCCAATTATCTAAAAATGCTTGTTCTACACCTCTGATGGCACTTGTCTCTTGCATCTTAGGCTATACCCTATTCTGAGTTACATTCCTTGTGTTGTGGGTTGGGTGAAATGTCATTGAAGCTATGGGCGTAACCGCTGCCTTCCTTTAAAGCAGCTGTAAGGAACAGTTAATCTGCTTTATGAAATAAGAGTGACCTCCTCCCCAAACAAAAGCATATGTTACTGTTCAAACCCATGGTACACACATGGGCTGCTCAGGTTGAAGGGTGTAGCAGAGAGGTTTAGCTGACTAGTTTTTTTTCAATGGAACAGGATGTATATGCATGCCTGTGTGTGTATGGAAGAGGGAAAGAAAAGCCCTACAAGAATAAATACAGAAAAATTAGGTAGAACCTATATATAATAATAAGACTGTGGCCATTAGAAAAAAGAAGAAAGGAAGTCTTTGAGCTGAATACTTGAATCTTCCTCATTTTGGGGAACTGATACTTCATAAAGACTTTGTAAATAAATAGGATTTATCAGAGAGATCTGATTCCATATAAAATTTCTCTTTCTAAAGGAAAAAAAGAATCACAAGACTCTGAACTTAAATTATGTGTTCAGGTCAAAAAATATGAGACAAAACCCTGCTGAAATCAAGAGAATTGCATGAGATATAAGCAAGACTGGCATTTGCCTCCTATGTTCAATATTCATTTTTCCCTGCCTCTAATATGAACACATAAACATAGGGAGAAAAAAAGGGAGAAGGGATAAGGATAGGGATATGGAGAAGGGATGAGAAGGGAGGAGAAAGGGACAGTAAAAAGGGAGTATGTAAATCTTATCATTCCTCATATGTGCTCAATACAAAATTATAATTCAATAATGCTTATTTCTTGACATAGTCATTAGATTTTTTTCCTTTATTAAAATGAAATAGCAGTGATAAGCAATAATTCTAGGTTTTTATTTGATGACATAGGCTATACAATTTTGGCTATATGTATTTTTGTGCTATTCATAAGCCTGTTTAGCTTTGAACTTGTGTTGCAGGAGGATTGAATTATAGCTTTGCAGTAGATTAGATTTCTTTGTATTATTCTATTTATATCTATCTGGTCATTTTATTACACATTTTCTTCATACTATCTTATAAACTGATTGGGACATGTCTCTCTTTCTGTTGTATGCATAAGTGCCCACCACAGTGTGGATTTAAGAGCAAAATTAAATACCCAGTATCCCAGGCTTAAAAAAATCATTGATGCTTTGTTGCTGCATTATGATTCTGCCTACAGTTCTACCTACCTACTTTCAGCTTATACAGAAAATGCAATTAGAGACATGGATTGTTGAGAAATGGGAATTATTTTCCGTGATTCATAATGATGAAAGTTTGCCCATTTCTGGGCCCGTTTGCCATATTTGAGCTTAGCTGAGGAGAGCTTTTGATGACACTCTTACATTCTTAATACAACATTCTGTGTAATATATAAATATGTTCTCAGCTCAGTCGGCATCTTTGTTTGCTTTGGAGTGCTGTGTCTTTGTGTCCTAAAATATAAGATGTATAATCCTTGCATTTGCTCTGTGACTTGAAATAACTAACATGCTGTTATTTCCTGTGAGAGACCTAATAGGTAGGGAAAATGCTGAGTATTTTACTCAGCAATAAAATGTTCTTCAAGTGATAATACATCTTAGCATAAAACAAATTCTAATATGGGCATTTTCTTACACTGTATTTGTTGAATTTGGTATTCGTGAAAGTAGGACTCAAGAAATGGACTAAATCCAAGTACAGTGTGGGCAGGTGCTGTACAAGCTTTCCCTCTTAGCTTCTCCAAGTCCCCCTTCATCTCAGATTTTTTCTGATTTTACACTGTACCTCCTTATGGCAGAAATGCAGTTTTTTATTTTGTGGACAAATATTTGCTGAATTCTGAGATGAAACTCCTTTTTTTCCCCTGTGCCAGGTCTGAACTGGGGTTTTTACAGGTGGGAAGCTGGTGCTCCGATATAGCCGAACAGAGGATGAAGAAGCAAAGCATCAGACCTTGTTGCTGCTTTTTACTCTCCTCTGCACCCAGAAAATCTACATCTCAGCTCATTTCTAAAGAGTCTGGCAAAAGACATTTGATGATAGTGATAATGTTTAAACAAAGGATCAGCAGAGATATAGTCCATTTCGGGAGCCTCAGTTAAATGGAGATAGCCTTTTACAGTTATTTGACTGTAAATGAAATATGAATCCCATGATCTCTGAAGTTGTGTGCCCCAACTATATTCCTGCAAATAGCCTTTTAAAATAATTTTGCACATTTTCTATATATTTATGATAAAAATGTAAATGAAAGAATCAAAACCTGGTAGCTTTACTTTAAAATACTTCACTTGAGGCGCACAGGCAGAGTGAACATTGGAGAAAAAAAAAGTATTAGTGGCTCTGGGAAGCATAGAGTGTTTAATATCCAGATTAAATATTGGTGGAGCTTGAGCTCCTTTTCTGTCAGTCTATCACCTGCTGT
Source organism: Vidua macroura (assembly GCF_024509145.1). Lineage (NCBI taxonomy): Eukaryota > Metazoa > Chordata > Aves > Passeriformes > Viduidae > Vidua > Vidua macroura. The sequence goes on along the minus strand of NC_071572.1, from coordinate 41,393,191 downwards.
TGTAAAAGACTTCTGTCACATGTCTCCTGACCAATTATGTCTACAGTAGCTTGGGAAGAATCCCCTATCCGGCTGCTCACGGTGCTGTGGGCTATGAACAGGAGACTGCCCTGAATTATTCTCAGGATAAACCCTTTATGGGTTTTAGAAACAATTAACTTATCTATTTTCTACTAGTCCAAAAGCTTTATGGGTAGCACAAATGTAAATTTATTTTAACCTCAAATCCAATGTATAATTTTTGTGGAACTGGAAGTAGGGAACCAGTGTGATTGGAAGATACATTTCAATTAATTCTTCCTCCGACGCTTTATCTCCTCGGCATCAGAACCTTTTATAGTGTTAAAATTAACAATTATGCAGCTGTTGGCTGGATGAAACCACAGGGGATCTGGAAAGGGCTTCAGATAACACAACATGTATAAATCATTCAGGAGAACAATTCATGAAAGAAAAGTTATCTGTGTTTTGGATGACATTGGAAGAACTAAATAGGAGTCAATTTGAGGAAGAGACATTTTGCTCCATTGTCCGGCCTGGCTTTTCTTTCTTTTTTTTTTTTTTTATTGTGTTGTAATATACATTTTCAAAATTAATTAACCATTAACAGCAAGATAAATGTTTCTTCTTGTGTTAAGGAAATGCTGGCCTCGGTGGTGAAAGATTATTTCACATGAGCAGCACTCTTCAGGAAAGCTGTTGCCAGATAAGGTGGCGACTGTACTTTGAAGAAGAACAATGAGAAGTGACAGACAAGACCGTGTTTACCAAACTGAATAGAGGACTCGCAGGTTTCCACTCCCTGCTCGGTTACCTAAGCCCAGGGAATCAGGGCTGGAGTGCTGTTTCACCAGCCCAGATCAGTAACAAAGTGGTAACTACTTCAGAATGTAATAATGCTCTGTGAAATCTTACTCCAGGGGGTAACGAACAACATTTTCTTAATTTAATTTTTATGAAATGTTTAAAAAATTACTTTGTTGGAACAGCTCTTGTGTTTATGAATTTGGCAGCTGTGGAGGATTTTTGTTCTGTGCTTTTTTTTTACAATGTTTAGACTTTTGGTTACAGGTTGGGGTGTGAACACAGCACGGCTCAAATGTGAAATCCTTCTATTTCAACCAGGCCAGAAATGTAGAAATAGGAAGATCTTGTTCTACAGCTTAAGAAAGATCTAAATTTGGCACTCACACTGTACACAGAATGACATGGGACTCACATGTGTGTAGTGCTCCGAGACATAGTCCTGAAAATAATTAACTCCAGGAGCATCATACCAACATACCTCATCCAGAAAAGGCCACTGGAAATAGGAATCTTCTCCCATTTTTGTCTCTATCTCTGCAGAGCTGGTACTTTAGTATGGGAAATTACTTTTGGCCTTTGATAAAGTGCTCAATTTTTATTACTTTTGTGCTGTGTACACACAAAGTGATTCTACAGTCCTGAACTCAAATATTTGTAGAGCTGAAGTCTAGAACAATCTCACTGTCTGTTTATAGCATCTGCAGTTTCTTTGTCGATGTGAACAGTGCAGATCAGCACTGCCAGATGAGCATCCAAACAAGTTCAGCAGGAAAGAGGATTAGAAATAGAACATGCATTATATATCTATTTATATATGTGTGTGTGTGTATGTACAATGGGATTGTTTCTTCATTCTGTCAGAAATATCAAGGGGATTTATGTTAGAGGACAACATTAAACAAAATTTGTGACACACAACTGACAAACAATCAGACTGTATTTTACATATGTATTTTACTGTATATTACATATGTAAGTATATATATGGAATGCAAATGCTATATGAAAAGGCTACTAGATGCAATGTTTACTTTAACATAGATGTCTGAAATTGGGAGTGTAAATTTTTGGTATGTGCATAATCAGATGTAATCTATTTATTAATAGTTTTTATAATGCATATGATTTTTATTTTTCTTACCCACAGTTATTTCTACATTTGACCTCTTTGCATCTTCAGGTACTGGCTACAATATTATTGGAGAAGGGTACAGAACATATTTCTAGTTTTTATTACAAGAACTTTGTATTCATGAATATATTTTACAAGAACATATAATCATCTTTTTTTTCCTATTCCAATTAAAATCCATCAAATACAAATGTTACTGAACAAAGGTGCAGAAAATACTTGGTTCAAATCACATTTTTTTGTTAACTGTCAAGAAAACATTTTCTAATATGTGAGGGGAAAAACCTTTCTGCTAATTTTGACATACACGTGTTGGCTGCAGAGTACATTTTCTTGTGATGACAATCAGCAGGTTAGATTAATCTGGTAGCATTACAGAAATAACATAGATCTTTGTCATGTATGTTATCCAGAAGATCTTTAGAGATGTCTTGGAAAATGGACCTTATAAATTATATTAAATAATGATGCAATTATATTAAGTAATGATAAGTAATAGTGCCAAAATATTTGGCTAAGTTCTTTTTTCTCCTAGTGGTCCACAAAAGTGGAAGCTTGAGATTCTTCATTATATCTACCTGTGCTAGAAACACGGTGGAGATCAGGGCCTCCATTTAACTGAGGCTCCCGAAATGGGCTATATCTCTGCTGATCCTTTGTTTAAACATTATCACTATTACCAAATGTTTTGAGCAAAAATTTCTTCTGTGTTTGGGAAAGTTTTTTGGTACCTGATTTATTTTTCTCTGTTCAGGATATCTGGGTCTATGTTTTTTTATTTTTCAAACTTCAGGAAACTGAGTTTTGAAAGGGCATTTCTTGGCTTTGATTTATGTCATTACATTTTGTTAATGGTGATATTAGGGTTTTTTTTGTTTGTTTGTTTGTTTGTTTTGGGTTTTTGGTGGTTTTTTGGTTTGTTTTTTTTTTTTTTTTTTGGTTTTGTTTGTTTGTTTTGTTTTGGTTTGGTTTTTTGTTTTGTTTTTGTTTTTGTTTTTGTTTTTGTCTCAGCAGTCCTGGAAAAGGTAATGTAGTCCTTGATCATGTAGAGATAAAGAAAAGGGGTTTGACAGACGAGAGTACTGGCAATAGATTTCTTGTTGAGGCATTTAAACCAGTAACATCCCTTCCAACCTTATGCTTTTCCTTCACTAGGAGTTAGCACATGTGAAACAGAGATGGCTGAAGGAAATATGTCAGCTTCTCATCTCTGGCAGTTTTAAGACTGATGTCTTAACAGAAAGTCTGACTGGTGGATATTCATCACACGAGGTCAAGCTGAAGTTGACATTGCTTTCAGTGTCCCCTTGGTAGATGGAAACCACGAAGAGACATATGGGCTAACTGCTGGCACCATTTCTGAACACCAGACACAGGGTCCATCAAGCCCTAAGCTTTCCTGAAGTGCAATCTTTGCCCTAAAACTGTCCTCTCTTCAGCAACAAACACTGCTTAGATCTCTCTGCCTATAAACTGTGATGATAAAGGGTGTTCATGTGGTTTTGTAAGGAATGATTAATAAACAGGCAAAAATCCATCCCTCATTAAGGCTCATAACCCACAGGGGGATACTGTGTTGGTGTTCTTTGCATGAATCTTGTCGTGTTCTTGGTGCTGGTTGTTTTCTATACACAGGAGAGGGAAAGTGTGAAACTAGCCCACAGTTTTTGCAAACTATCAGAATAAACCGTATCTGTAGAAAGTATCTTTAGAAGGCAGAATACATATCCAGAGCACTCAGAGCAAGAACTGTTAGTCTACTTGTTAGTATTCCCACCCACTACCATGACACTTGTATTCCTGCTGGAGAGTGGCCCAGATTCATAAGGAAGGACTGTGCTTAAATAATGTGGGGCACATCACTCTAAATAGCATTGGAAACAAACACAGGGTGCGTTACTGAGCAACTTAAATTTCTACATGTGTTTTCTTTTGGATTGCCATCCACAAAGAGATGCTGAGATTTAATTTAATCAGTTAAAATTATTTCTTCCAGTACTTTCAAACACCTGCCCTGAGTCAGGACACTCTCATAGACGCTTCCTTAAAATAGGTTCAATTTTAATGAGCCAGCATTTTCCAACAAAAGCAAGAAAAAACTTGACCATTTCTGGTGATAAAATTTCCTTTTTTAACACGTGTGTGAGGCTCAGTCCTCGAGACACTGCAATGACATAATGGTGGGCACAAACTACCTCTGCCTTGTTCCACAGAATATGCCATTCTGCGCTTGGTTCACTAACCTGGTGAAGGAGACAGGCGTGTTCACCAGTGTCTATTCTATATTATTTGCATGGTGTTTAAGCTGTAAAATCCTTTAAGAAGGAAAGGCATATGCACAATGTCTTCTTAGAGATAGTACTGTTATAAATCATCACATAAAGAGAAGAAAAACCTTCTAATTGCATGCTTTATCTTCAAAAGTTATGAATTTCAGAACAATCTGCATATCAGGTACCTTGTTAGTATTTTAGTGCTAAAAGGCTTCTGTTGATATATTTCCAGCTTCTGTTACCTGCCTTTGACACACCACATAGTTATTTTCTTTTTAATCTCTGAAAAGCAGAAATATTGTGAGCTCTTTGCTGGTGCCAGTATGGATAGGAGCCATCCCTAAAGAGACATATATTGCAATTGGCAAGATATAAATCACATACTGTATAAATATAGAGGTGTTTATATGTCAGGATGTTGGCAAGTGGTTTGTGGGAAAAACTACCCTGTTGGATGCTAAAAGCATCTTTCAGATCTGCCATTTACAACTCCTCTTTTCTTGCTGCTTTTGTGCCGGTCTTTGGATTATCATTGGGGTATATGTGATTGCTTGTCCAGATGTTGTACAGAAGTGCCTTGAAAGAGAAATTCTTGCCCCATTCCTAGTGAGAATGATGCTGTTGGGAATTTGTTTCAGAGTTTGTTTGCTTTGGTTTTGGTTTTGTATTTTGTTCTTGGTTTGGTTTTTTTTTTTTTTTTGTTTTTTTTTTTTTTTTTTGTTTTTTTTTTTTTTTTTTTTACAATCATTCTCTCACTCTCTTCACTAATGTCAGCACTTGTTTATTTGTACAGGAGCTTTGTTCTCTACCAAAACTTGAGCTTGCAACTGCCTTGCTTTGAAGCATAGTAATTAACCCCTTCCAAACCTCACCTGCAAATTGCTGTTTCTTGACCATATTCTTGTAATTTCCTTTCACCCTGTTTCTTCTTTATTTTTTTTTCTTGCTTTGATGAACTTACTTCAACTTGACTCTAAGTTCACAGGTCTCGTAGTGTGTCTTAGTGCAGCTACTTTGCTTTAAATCCTGTGGCACAAGTATTGTTCCTGCAGTGCAATCCACATGGGTCCTGTGGAAATCTCTAGACAGCTTTACCTTCTTCAAGAATCCTTTGTTCTGCCTACTTGACAGGGCAGCTGACAGAAGCAGCCAACAGGCACAGCACTTTGGGCTCTCCCTTGTGCAGAAGGGTGCAGGAAACAGGACCAGAAATTATGCCTGGCAGTAGAGGCACCCCAGGGCATGATCCCCAGCACCATCTTGATTTATTGGGGACCTTAACACAGACTGAGCTCCTGAAGGAGGACTCAGGTGTCTGGGTCTGGGGCTGACAGGATGCCTGGGACTCCTCACTGAGTCCTGGTGGTCACTAAGGGGATTATCAGCCAGCAGGGTGCCCTTGAGACAAAGAAGACTACCAGCATCTTAAGCATTATCCCAGCAGGCATTCATCACCAGCAGGTTGAAGGAGGTGATCCTTTCTATACTCAGCATAGGTGAGACACATGTGCAGTCCTGGGTCCCGTTCTGGGCTCCTCAGTGCAAGAGAGTCATCAATGTACTGAAGAGAGTCCTGCAAAGGGCCACAAGGATGATTAAGGGCCTGATTAAGGATATGATGGAGCATCCATCCTATGAGCAAAGGCTGAGAGAGCTGGAACTATTCAACCTGGAGAAGAAAGGCTCAGGGGAAATCTTATGAATGTACATAAATACCTGAAGGGAGGGTGCAAGGTGGGTGGAGCCAGGCTCATCTCAGGGGTGCCAAGTGAGAGGACAACGGTCAATGAGTGCACTCTAAAACACAGGAAATGGCATTTCAACATAAGAAGAAAACTTTTGTACATTGAAGGTGGTCAGATACTGGAATAGGTTTCCCAGAGAGATTTGCTCTCCTATTTTGGAGATACTTAAGCCCCATCTAAATGGTGTCCTGAACAACCTGCTGTAAGTGACCCTATATAATCAGGAGAGTTGGATTAGATGGTCTCCAAAGGTGCCTTCCCACCTCAGTTGTACTGTGATTCTCTCATACATCTTCTTGCTCTTCTTTGTCCTTCACATTGGAAAAGAGGCTGACCAGATAGAAAGGTAGAAAGACAAAATGGTGCTTTGATCAAGATCGTGGTCTTTCAGAAAATAAGTGTGTATATATATATATATATATATATATATATATATATTTATATATATATATATATATAGTGTAGATGTTATGCACAGTACCTGCCAAAATCAACACAAAATTTGAAATAAATGGAGGAGATACCCAGGGGAAGCCATGTGTCTCACATGTCTCAAGTAAGGGATGCCAGTAGCTGTGATAGAGTAGTTAAATATCCAGACAACATAATCTGCACCAGTAAATCAATAGCAGTTCTCCATTTGTGACATAATTTCTTTTTTTTTTAGTCAGTATTTTATGACTAGATCTTCATTACATGCAAGGTCAATGGATCTGTTTCCCAGAACAGGTAGTTAGGAGTCCCCAGCTGGAGAGGTGGAGACTTCCAGCCAAAATCTGCAAGCTTTGGGAAGGAAATTACTACAGACACAACAGACTGGAGTCCAATTACCAGCCACTGCTGGGATCTGATACCTTGCAGATCCATAGGCAGCTCCACAAGGACTAGACAATCTTGAGGAACAGTTCAAGGATTAGAGAGGATCAGAGAGTTGGTGTGTATGAGAATCTTGATGCAAGAGACTGTCTGGGCATATATATGTTTAAAATAATAATGCTAAAAAGTGAGTGACTTTCTGATCACATGTCTCAGAACAAATTTTGAGAGAATTGATTTATTCTGAAGCTACAGTATGTACAATAATTCACAATGGTAAAGTATTGAATAAACACTACACTGTCACCTTTTTTATTATTTAAGTGTCTTGAACAGTACTAAAATCAGTCAGAATTCCTGAAAATGAATTCCTGCTATTAGTTTTCTGACCTGGATAAGAATCAGTAACCTAGAGCTGCAAAGCCATGCATATAATTATGCCACTTCCCCACTGAACTTGCATTATTATTATAACTGTAACCAGCCTTTGTAGAAAAACTGCTTCTACACTGCATCTATATTCTATTCTAAAATAATGACATGTACCATTTCCAGAGAAGAATTACTAATTAAACATATTCCTTTTAATATTTCATCCATTGTCCTCCAAAAGACAACAGTTTCAACCCTTTAATGTATTTTTCCTACACTATTTTGAGTTTAGGATCTATTCCTTAAGAATAAAAGTACAATACCATCTTGCAGAACAGAGTTGTCATGACAAAAATTTGTATCAGTCTAAATTATCTATGCAACAACATGATAGAAACCCAGAAATAGGATACAGTAGCAAAGCAGTTCAACTTCCATTAAAAATAAAAGCTCTATTAATAAGCTTCTGGCATGATGTCATTTGATATAACCATTTTAGGGTTAATGGTGGTTGGCTATCACGAAGGATTTTGCAAGTGTTGAAGTTATCAGTGTCCCAATATATGCCTTAGCTCAGCAAAGCAGTTAAGCATGTGCTTAAGTCTCATTCTGTAATCTCTTTCTCTAACCATAAATCCTGCTTCATTGACTTCTGCACTTTTTATAGCTTGCTGAGGGAAATTCGTGCTACCTGTTTGGCAACATAGCAGTAGCATGATAGACTAGTGCATGCTTACACCATGTTTAGGATTTTATTAGAGAGCACATCTGGAAATGGGAGTGAGATGTAATAACAAAGAACATCACTTTGTGATTTTAATTTTACTTTATGCAAAAACTTTAAACATGCAAGTGGTACATTGCTAGTTGCAGTGTCTGTTGAGATATTGATACTAATCCTTCAATTATATTCATTATTATTTAGCTTATATTTATCGACCCTGCAAGATGCAGAAAGCTACATATGAGCCCTAAACTCTTGCAGTGTAAAAGGCAGGTCCAGAAAATTTTGGATGTCCTATGGAATTCAAAGGTAGGGAATAAAAAGAGTGAACAAGAAGGCCTGGGTGATTTAGTGATATTCAAAACCACTGGGCAATGCCCCGAGCAACTCAGTATCTAGCTTTGAAGTTAGCCATGTTTTGAGCAGGCCTAGATGGACCAGATGACTTTGTAACTTTGTAATGATGCTTTAATATGAAACAAAAGGACTAGAGGGTGAATTAGATTCTCCAATAAGACATCATTGGTTGTTTCATTATATTCAGCATAATAATGGTAATTATTAAGTCAATACGCGTACACCAACATGTTAAAGAAATGTAATGAAGAGAGAAAAATAAAAGTCTTCATGGAGGTATTAATGCTATCTTTTAGGGAGGTTAATGAGAAAATCCTGTTAGACAAGACCAGCTGAGATATGGAATATAATTTTTCTAAGAAGTGCTGACATCTGAGAATTTGTTATTGTTTCAATTCAGAGTGAAATCAAATGTTTCTGATATGCCATGCAAATATTGCTTTTGAAAAAAGACTTAATTTCTTCAGTATTTAATTTCATAATGCTACCATTGTGTTTCAGACTTCATTCTCTGTTTTCAGCCAGAGAATATGTGGGTGCTATGTATTTATGCTCACATAAATACATATGTGTGTGTGCTGGGCTAATTCTTGTGAGAGGATGTGCGGTGTCCCTTTTCCTTTGCCAGGCAGACCCAGGGTTGGAACTCTTGCCTATAATGCAGTTGAACTGGACTGCACATCCACTGTACCCAGAGTTGTTTTGGAGTGAGCACTTTCAATATCGGAACATAATGTCCGGGGCAGCAGCTGGCAGCAGCATCATTATTAATTACCCCCAAGGACATGATGTGCAGACTAGACTGGGACGAACTTTTGGGGCTTCACTTAGGATACAGGTTGACTGTCACTGAATGAGAGATTTTGAAGAAATTAACCTTAGCCAAGATGCAAAAGGAGAAGAAAGGCAATGGTAAAGTCCAAACTGGTATTATTCTAGGGACAAAAAGAGCCTTTAAAATTTTTGAAGACTGTTTTTAAATAATTTTACCCACTACTACTACAATAAAGCAGACAGAGATGCAAATGTATCAAAGATCTAGCTTTGGTAATTAGCAGTACCTGAGCATTCAAAAGTAATCTAGAATGAGAGGAGAAAGAATACAACCGGAGTAAGTTCCATCTAAATGGAAGTAAGCATGAAGAAAATGAAAGGAGGATCCCTAAGAAGTCCATGAGAAGTTTTTTGTTGAGAGAAAACTGCAACAGTAAGGTTTGAAAGAACGATCTCTCTATATAAAACAAATGTAACAGAGAAAAGAAGGTGTTATGTCTGCTGAAAAAACATTTGTGTGATGACATCATTTGTGTGCTCTTCAAATGGGTAAAGAACCTATCTTGGACAGATGATCCAGACAATGTTAAAGAGAGAGAAAATAATCATTTTAGGCTTGCTGTAGGAGAAGTATATGCTCTTTCTGAGCAATGGCTGAGCCAAAGAACCAGGCAGAGACCTGCTCCACTTGATGTCTGAGTTTAGCTTGGTCAATATTACACAAGGTAAAGCATTGAAGAACGTAACACCCAGCTTCAACTAGCTCCTACTCTACCTTCCTGGAGATAAAGTTTGCTCATCTTCATTTCACAGTTAAGCATACAGCCATCAAAAATTAGAAATAAACAGCAGAATCCAAAATACTTATGACAAATGTATTAAATAGCTCATAATGTGAGCCTTTTGACATTCTTGTGTGGAGTGTTCCCTGTGTTACAGAACACTGGAAAGGTCATCTGTCCCAAACATTTTATGTTTAGAAATCAGAAATCTCAACATGATGCAACTGTTTTCGGTTTTAGACTTGTCTGAGGAAAATGGGCAATTCAGCATCCCAGAATGTCTCTGCATTCTGCCAACACAGAGGTACCTGATTTGACCTCAGGGCTCATCATGCTGTGCTTGGGCATAAGTAATTCCACTGTCATTCTAATAAGGAGTCCCAGGACCATGAACTTGACTGACTCTGTTATTTCATTTTTCCCCTTCTATATGAGCAATCAGATGTGTATTCTAATGTTGCTATTTTAACATTCTCATGCTTTATTTCAAGTTTTCTACTGATTTCAGGTGTTTCCAACGCATAGCAATATCTTTTATTGGAGCTGTCCTGGTGCTTAACAGTTCAAAATGAAAATCAGAGCATGATCAGAGCATGATTTTAATTCTTTAATGAGATGTGCTGTTGCTAGGTGTTTGTCATGTTCGGGACAGGTGGTGCTAGCAGTTGCATGTCTAAACCTGAATTTCTCTGAAAATTACTTGTACTCATGATCAATAAGTTTTGACAGTTCTTAGAGATCATTCTCAACTTGATAATAAGGGCTGTGTCTGGTCTTAAGTAATGTAATTGATTAACATTAATTAATTAATTTCCAATTAAAAACAAAAACATTCAGCGGTATCCTCTGTAAATGTTTAAGATTTCAAGCAGTTAATGTAACATAGGCTTCCCTTTCCCAACTTTTAGTCAGATGACAAAGATTATGACTGAACAATCAAATATCTCCTCATTCATATTTAATTTACAAATGATACACTTGTACCTGGAAAAATAATCCCTGCTCTAATGCATGAAAATGGGAAAACTGACAGTTCCTTTTCAGCAGTGGCAAAAAGCAATTTATGGTAATTTAGGCTAAACTTGGCGTCCCATATATAAAAAAATGGAAGTCTTTAACACCCACACTCCAAGTCTAATTCTCCTCCTACCCTTTTTGAGTAAATTAACACCTGTTAGCAAGAGGGATGCATAAAACCAAATATTGACTATGATGGTGTAGGAGATCTGTGTCCAGACCTTCCAAAAAGCATCTGGATACCACTTAAGCTTACTCTTAGAATGCTTTACTCCAGAACACGGATTCATTTAACTTTTTCAGTTTCTCTTTACCACAGCTTGGATTCTACATCACTTGCCCATCTTTGCACACTCTTGCTCCTAGGGTGCCAGTCATGCACCCACACCCAACACCAACAGTCCTGTGAAGGACTCTTTCCTTCGGAGTCCAGTCCTTATGTCCCTCTCTCTTCTGCCAAAGGCAATGTGACAGCCTGTGCCATAGTCTGACCAGCTGCAGTAGGTAATTTTTCTTCCACAGTGTCAATGTTTTGCTGAAGTTTAGTGCAGAAAAGCTGATTTTCTCCAAAGCTTCTCAGAGTACCTTCTTTTTTTTTTTTTTTTAAACATCAGGATCTTAAACGGGTAAATCTCAGGGGTTTACCTATTTTGGAAAAGGTTTTATTTTCTAGTAAAAATGCACCATGTGCTTCACACAGTCTTGAAAACAGCAGAGAAAACAGCATTTCCCAAGGGGATATTGAACATGCTCAGACGAGTGCTCTGTTTTCCTAAGGACACCTGCCAGAACCTTGCTGACATATCAAGTGTTGAAAAATGCTTGGCATCAGCCATCTCTCACAGAGTTTCTCTCTTTGTTGACAGTAGGAAACAGCCATGTTATGCATATTTCTTTAATTCTCTTGGCTGCCTACATTGCAAAGTGTCTCTTATATTTTCTTCTATAGCCATTGATTCTCAAAGAGAAAAGAATATCCAGCTCTTTTGGTCTGGGCTTTAAGGCAATGGAAACTGACCAGGAACAGTTCAGACCAGGAGCTGAACAAGGATAAGAAAAGGGTCTTTCTCGCCCTGGCCTCTGATGGAAACTTCTGTGTCTGCTGGAAAATACCTTCCATACCTTTGTTGTCTTGGTCCCTTGTCCCTCTAATCATGTTGTGTTGGTGCCTTCATGATCAGACTGAGGACATCTTGGTTTTTTTCATTTTAGGATTTGGTATACTTCCTTGAGTGTTTTTCTGATTTCTCTCTCTCCCACTCTGTCTTGTATGCACGTTTATTTCACATTTTACCTTAATGAGAAGTTGTTCACCCACATAAATTCCCATTTGCCTTCTGATGACCACAGGGCAAAAGCTCCTTAAGGCTCAACTGTTTTGCATTAAAATATTCATCTCTGTCAGAACCTGTCTTCAGTGTCTCCATTCAGTCTTTCATTTTTCTCTTTGCATTGCATAGGAGACAAATCCACCAGTAAGGGAAAAGCTCTTTTTTATTTGGTAGGGAATCAACAGTCATAGCTCCACATTTCTGTGTGCAAATTTTTCATTCATGTAAAATTTTTGCATTTTGACTACTTGTGCTTCAACAAGATCCTCTGGCCAATTGCTTCCTGTAGTAGTCAGACTACCTTCTGCCAAATGAAACATTATGCACAGCTATCAGGCATTATTATCAACACCTATCCTGCAGCAGAACTTTTGTTTGTGATGAGTAATTTAACACTCAACACTCTGAAACCTAAAGCTAATATTGTGAAGTACTCCAAGGAGACAAATTGCACGTATCTTAAACTTTTGATAATCATCTGGTAGTTTGGGGACACTGTTACACTGTGGGTTTTCAGAAAACAAAACAACAAAAAGTTCTGTTCCTCAAGCAGCCAGGGAACCTGCTTCACCTCTGCTGGAGCTGTGTGTCAGCAGCTTATGGGGTATAGGTGCTCCCTCTCCAGCAGGCTTTAGCCTGCTTTGGAAATCATTGATCCAAAATGAAACTCTCTGCATTCATTCAACTTGCAGCTGATGAGCCAGTCCATTCTTTAATCTGCTTAACATCTGATTCCTGGCATTTGACCAGTATTGCAAGATTTTGTGAACTGATAAATGTTACCACTTTGTTGAATGAGGTTCTCTTATCACAGGGACCTACTGTCTTTGACAGTGATTTTTGGCTTTCACCATCTTTCACTCTCAATGCTGTATCTTAATTGCTTGCCCACACTGAGCAGTGCAAGAGTAAAATATTGACCTGCTTCTCTGGCTAAAAGCTATGTAAGCAATACAGTACCCATTCTTCTAAGGAACCCCAGTGATCAGCTGAGGAAAAGAAACTTAGTTATCAAGTTATCATTTCCTTGGTGAACCTCTCCTATTTGTCTCAAGCTCTCCTTAACACTTAGTTTAGAAATATATGAGGGGTGAATTCAGCTCTGACTGGCATCAGGCAGCAATTAAAATAACTTCCCAGTGAAAAATGCCTTGAGATGGCTGCTACTTTTTTTTGTGGATCTTAGGCATGATATTAGAGCAAATTTACTATCTAAACAATAGGTGGGCTCAGAGGTAGATGTAGAATTTTCTGAATTGTGGGAGGTACAAACTCTTTCTCCCTAAGGATTCACTGCTGTAAGCTGAGAACAGTGGGAACAGTCCGTACAGCCAGACTGTTGTCTCTGTTCCCAGCCTCTGCTGCTGGCAGTCTTCGTGTGTTTGATTGTCTATGTTCCCCCTCCTCAGAACAAATATAATTCTTCCCTTTAGCATCTCTCATGTCTTCCCTTGGTTGACAGTGACCTCTGTTCCTCATGTAATTCATCTCTCTGGCTTGTCAATAGGTTGTTTCCCCAGTACTGATTTCAGCTGCCAGCTTCTACTTCAGGCATTTTCTTTTTGCCGACTTGCAAGCCTCAGATAATTCAACACCATATTCACTCTTCCATCTTACTCTTCCATCCTCTCTCTCCTCACTGTCACTTCCAAGCCTGGGTACTGGTTTTCTCCTTTCTTGAAAAAGGCTTATCATGTAGTGGACATCTCATCTTGAAACTTACTGCTTTCTAACTTACATGGTTTGGGACAACCTGGACAGACAACAGCTATCTTTGCTTTTAATGTGCACAGCTTGCTCTTGGGGATCATGGTCTGGCACAGACCATGATCCCAGCTTAGCTGCACGCAGGAGTGTTTCAGCCAGGACAGCTGTGCTCTTGGCGTAGAAATCAGAGGGATGGCAGTAGCAGGGTGTTGGTATGAGTACAGGCTCATATGACATAGAGTCAGGGTACCTCCAGGAGAAACAACCAAGCCCGGGACGTGGGGAATTCTCCCAGGTACAGGAGAGCTCTGTGGTACCTGGAAATGGTATTAATGAGGAAAATCCAAGCAGCTGTGTTGAGTGGCAGTGCAGGACAGTGTGGCTCTAAGTCCCATGACACCCTGTAGGCTGCTGGAAGACTGAGCAGAACGCTCAGAACGAGAAAGCAAACAGCACAGGAAAAGGAGCTGCTCCTTTTGCTTTGCAAAACAATTAAAAACCCCAGCTGATGGTATACTACAAAGTGTGGTCTTTGCAGACTAGGAACTCAACAGCCTCTCCCAAAACAATGCTATGACGCGAGGGACCTAAACTGGCTGTACAAACATTCAAATAATGAATGGGAGTAGAAGGGTGGCAGAGCTTGCAGATGTTGTTCTGCCAAGACAACAGCTAGGATAGGGGTTCAGTTTTGGTATTTTTTCAAAAACCATTGAAAAGGTGGAGAAAGTGCTGAAAAATGCAGTAAGTGATTTAAGAATTGGAAACCCTCTTTTTTTTTTTTTCTTAAAAATCTTATCAGAAAGAAAATTGAGAAGGGATTTGATTAGAGTATATAAATCCCTTTCCTGAGAGAAAACATGAGCACTGAAGTGATCTTGAATTTAGTAGAGAATGAAATTGTGGTTGGAATTGGAAGCTAAGTCAATCCAGGACAGAAGTTAGATACCTTTTTTTTAGCAGTGAGTGGGATTAACCATTCAAACTAACTACCATGCAATAGATTTTCTGTCTCCTGCTATCGTGAGATCAAGACTAGATATTCTCTAGAATCTATGCATTAGTCAAACACAAATTATCCTTTCATCAAACAGAAGTTATTGGGCTGTGTACAAATTTAATTGGGTGATGAAGTAATAGGTCTAACATACTGCAGATCAAATTTTATGATCTAATAGTACGTTTTGGCAGTAGAATATAAATGTGGATGTGTGGATGTGTATCTGAGAAAGTATAATTCTTAGGATTACTGAGTGTGTTAGTTTTGATTAGAGGGCTCTCCATCATCTCTAAATTCCCATCTCCTATACCAGGTCATATCTGTGCAGATTCTTCCCACCTAGCCTCTCAAATGGCTAAACAAACCCTCTTCAAATTCTTTATACATTCTATGCTGTAAATGTCATAATTTTTGTAAATACTATGTGTGTTGTAGCACCTCATCAATTTTCATCCAATCACCAGAACACACCTGGTCCCTTTAAGGAAGTTCTTGATTCTGTTTAATAAAATGGGAAGGACACTGAAATATGCAGAGGTTCTGGTTTTGAACAAATTCCTCATTCTGGACTATTTGCTCACAAAACCTGGTGCTGAAGGAGATTTTGCTTCTGTTCATCCGTGCAAATTCATATCTACATATTAATTTCATATTTCAGGTGCTTATCTTATCTGTCTCATCTTGCACTCTGCACAGCTCATCTGAAAGCAGTGATGACACAAATGATCTTTTAAAAATGTTTATTATTTATATTGGAAAAATACATTTATATATCTGGAGACTTCTCGTATAGTAATTCCTAGTTAGGTTTTGATGGCTAAAGATTTATGACTAAGGAGGTTTTGCTAGGGAGCATCTACATACATATTTAAAAGATCAAGTAACGTATTGCAGAACTGTGGATATATCTGACTTCAGTAAAGAGCAAGATGAATCCTCAAGCTGCATCCAAGTTGACCAAGCATATCGTTCAAGACTTCTTTCTCTATCCAGACCTGCATGTGAGAAAGTCCTGGAGTCTATCTCACCCCCGCTGACCCCAGCTGGAGTTTATTTACAGATCACTTGTTATGACTACATCTGCAGAAGGAAAAGATGCAACCTGGGCTACTCTGTACACATAGCACATGTACAAAGACCACAGTGATGGGAAATGGAGAAGATGTAGATAGAGAGAGAGAGAGAAATGTGCCATGTATTAATAAAACTACCATATATCCCTACTGCAATACATTCATTGCAGAGTGGGGAGGTTCACTTGACAATGATGTTGTGAATATGAGACATTTTCAGGCCATAGAGTACCAGAGCTACTCCTCAGGATATGTTCATGACAGAGCTGTAAAGTTAATCTACAAGCTGATTGGAAGGTGAATGAACTTTTCCCCAGAGAATACTATCAGAGATTATCTACTTTGCAATTAGACATGTGATTGAAACACATACAGGTGTATCTGAGTCATATTATTGACTTGAGTAACTTCAGATGAGGCCCAAGACTCAGTGCCTGCTGTAAGGAAATGAGTAGCTGATGCTTTTTTCTGCAGTACCTCAAATTTCTCATACTTTGGGCTTGGATACCTCTCCAAAGTGAAAGTAATAAAGAAAAGAAGCAACTTAGAAAACGCCTTGATATTTTACTAGGGAGTGTGAGGCAGAGGGTTTGAAACTCTTTCTGAGGTCCCGTGGATGGGTGGCCACTAATATGAGAACACTGATCACGCCAGTACGGGGCTTGAGAACAGCTCCTCAATTTCATCATAGTTACATTTACTTTTGGCCTTCCTGATCCCAGCAAGCACAAGAAATGATAAATACCCATAATGGCAAGGAATCAAGTCTAGAGGCATATGAATTTTCTTGACAGGGTCCTACAGTGGTTGAACTAATTCCTCAGGAGAAATGTTTAAAAATAAGTGGAGTGAAAGGTATCCTGATGTTACAGTCCTTCCTAGCTGTCAACCCCTCATAGGGAAATATTTAAATCAAAAGGATTAAATGCAAGTCAGCTGGAGGGGTAAATACAATCAGAGATTCAATAAAATCCTTTCAAACTGGCTATCAAATACCTTTGTTTTGAGAACAAATTCCCTGGGAAATGAAAAATAAAATTCAATAGACAGCTAACATGATAAAATAATACAACCAGAAAATTAATACTTTCTATCAAATCAATAAATGTATCACTGAAGTGCAGAGTCCTCTTTCTGAAATAATTTAATTCAGTTAAATTATCTGTGGAATGTTTTCCTGTTCCAGGCCATTTACCATGGGCTGTCACAAATCCCAGTTCCAAAGGACAGTGGGTGATATTCTGATGATCAGAAAGCCTGAAGCATCTGAAAAGCAGCCACTAGAATGAAGGACTGTTTAATACCTTTAAATAAGAAGATTGAATTTTTAAAATGACAGATACCTTATTGAAATTCTTTACAGAACAGGAAAATAGATTCTTAGTGGAATTTTTGTTTGGATGTCAGCTAAAGAACAGCTTTATATTGGCAAATTGTGCTATTCAGCACAAACACCTTCAATGTTCAATTAATGAAAGCAGTAGAATTTAGTCCTGTTACAGAATGATAGGCTCTAGATCAGGCCATACTACAGGCACCCCTGTGCATACATGGAATAGGGAAAAGCCCTCCAAAAGGAAGGTTTGCAGCTACTCTAGGTGAGATGTCACCACAAATTTCCAGGGTGCAGGGCCAGACCATGTAGCCATCAACCTATGAAAGTTGCTTCAGCGAAAGGAATTAGCCATCCACAAAAATCCAAGCAGACAGGCAGAAGGTTGCTGCCTGTAAAGATCTCATTAAAAGTTTTGTGCATGGACTTAAACCTGATCCATGAGTTTTTTGCAGTGGAAGCATCTTTGGCATTCTCAGAATTGTCGGTACTTCTGACAGCTCTGCAAACACTGGCGCAGGCTGAAGCTGGGAAGAAGCAAAGCCTATTTTATCATTTTGTAGACAGGAAACTGGAGCATGTAAAAATCAAGGATGCAATTCACAAACCTAAATATAAGAAGCATCTACTGCCATTGTAAACATCTGAAAGTATCCAAAACATCTGCATGGGGCTAGCAGATTGCAGGCAGGACCTACCGGAGGTCCACAGACTGCTGGGGCAGAGCTGGAGGCTGGGCAGTATACCCAGGGCACCAAACATGGCTTTATGTTCAGAAACCTGAATTGCTCTCTGAGTGATTTTTCTGGGACTGAATATCTACTGCAGGACAGGAATTTGGAAGTCAGTATTTGGGAGGTGGTTCTTTTGCTTTCACATCTACACTTCCAAAATATGTATACTTAATGTACCCTTTACATTATAATGTCATGGACACCTCTTTTCCTTTCTGTCCAACACAGAGCATCATTTCTGGGAAAATTAGAATCTGAGTGGTTCCTCTGACTTGCACCATAATATAATAATGGAAATCCATTTATACACAGCAATTACTCAAGCTCAATGTATTTGTAAATGTGTGCAATGTATTCATGGCTAAAACAACCAATACTATGTGATTTAAGCTCAAGATTTCAAATCTAGAAAAAAAACTTTCAAATTTGGTCCTTCTAAAGCCAACTCATTTCCTTCCCATAATGTCCTTAATGTGAGAATTTCTTGAGAAATCTCATCAGCAACAGTTCAGCTTAAAGATTTCCTCTCCAACCCATTCAAACTGCTGTCTATTAATGACTTTGTGGCTTTCTGACACTGTAGGCAGCTCAGTTGAAAATTTGATTAAGCAAAATAATTGCCTGTTGTACAGCAGGAATGTAAGTTTTTATGGGAGAACTGTTTTCTTTGTCATTCATCTCTGTCAGGCCCCTGTATTTTGATGCACATTTGAATTGATGCCATTGCTGACAAATATGTCCCTGCCCATCCTTTGCTATTATCATGTTTTCCATTGACATTTCTGAGAAAATAAAGAAGATCTTAAAGTTTCTTAAGGACAAGATCCACAGTCCCAGTATCAGCTCTGGGTGATCTCTAACTACATATCACTAGTAAGGATTTAGCCAATTGAGTTGTTATAGCTTAACTAAAATAGCTTCAGCAAAGTTGGAGGGTATATCAGCTTTCAAAAAAGATAGCAGATATCTCTCAGAGATGTGGAGTGCAGCTCTCCTCCTCGAGTCCTACCCTATCACACAGCATAGCATAACCAGATGTTTTGGCTCAGGAGAAACCCTTGAATTCAGAGGTAGACACAAAAGGAGGATGGTGGATTCTAACTGCTCCATTAGTGCTGTGTGGGACAGAGCCTGCTCAGTGCCATGTAGTTCCAGCACAGGGCTGCATTCTCAACAGGCAGCTTTGGGCAGATTTTGTTGTCTCCCAAACCAGTCTGCTGTCGAGTTCATGGGCATGAACTCATGTGTTACTGAAGGTGAGACCAAACAGTCAGTCAGGCAGCAGTTACCAGGAAGGAAATAGGAAGGAGGGAGAAATAAGCAGGAAGTACCCTGTTGCATCAACACATAGGTCAAAGGAGACTATATCATAGCACAATGTTAAAGTACAAAACACATTTTGGTCTGTCTAGTGTTTCAGGCATTTTTGTTTCCAATGAGTATTATTCTGTGTGGATTTTAGTGTGATTTTCTTGTGTGTAAAAGCATCATGTCACTCAGTACATGTAAGTATTTAAAAGGAAAATATGTTGTTATATTTCTAGTCTGTTAGAGATCCACTGGCTGAAAAAGTATTTCTATTGAGCAAAAGGAAGGTTTCAAAACTTGATGGTATAAAAAACCTAGTTGGTCTTAAAAGTGTTATAAACAGGTATTTCGTCTTGACTAACATTTGAAATCCAGGTTCAACAACATGCCAGATTTACAAATACAGATGGCACTTTATTAGGATAATTGGGAGGAAGACAATGTGATGGACAGTGCTCCAGCCAAAGCCAGTAGTTCCCTACCAGTGTCTGCACTAGTGTCAAGCATCAATGGATAACAAGGCACGATACTTCTGAGTAATCTGTAGTTTTAGAGGATTAGGAACTTTCAAATCTCTCTCCTGGATAAGCATTGTCTTTGAAATACTGAGGTGCACTGATATAGATAAATAAAACACTGAGAATACCTTGGAAGATCACCTTGGCAATAGAGGTTGGAAGTGGCTTTGAGCAGTCATCTACTCCCTCCACCCCATCCAGGCAACATAAACTATACCTATGGCATTCCTGACAGGCACTGGTCTAACCTGTTCTTGAAAAGAACATCAGTGATAGAGATCCTTTGTCCTCCCAAGGCAATCTATTCCAAGGTTAATGACTATCCTAAATCCCCTTTGCAGAAATTTAAGCTCATCAGTTCTTGCCCTATCTGCCAGGGACATGAAGAACAGATTATTCCCTGCCTGTATGAATACACTTAAAAATTATGAAAATTTCTGACTTTCCCTGATATAGGCCTTGCAATTTCAGGAGGTAAAAGGAGACTGGCAAGAAAAGAAGAAGTCAGGAACCAGTAGAGAGCAAGTGTATATGTGTAGGATCTCATGTCTATAAACTTTTATATGCAGGCATTAAAGTGAAGTATAATGGATGTACATTTTATGGACTTAGGTGCCAGAAATCAATTCCCAAGAATACAGTCTAAGGCTACAAACAGCCAGGGGAAAACTCCTCATTTTTGACAGGGACTATATCAGGACCACCAAGCTAAAATTTGTTACTGGGTCTTGGTCATCTGCCTCGAAGGCTGCTTTTGATTTCAGTTTCATTTTGCAAAGAGGCAATTGGCTCCTGACTTTATTTTAAGGTCTTGGGAGGAGAATAAATATGAAAAAGAGAGAAATTAGTTTTATCACATTGGATAATATATAGGATACATCTCCATTGGTAAAGTACTTTGGAGCAGTAGGAACAGACTGACAGGGTGCTGAGGACCTCATATTCACACCCTGTGCATTTTAGAGAGGCTGAACCTGGACTAGCTGCAGCACAAGCCCAGGAGCTAAATGACTTTAAGCAGTGGGAGCACTGGATGTGCACTTCTGGAGAATGACTTCTTGGTTCTTCTGTAGCAATTTTCTGCTTCCCCAAACTGAGTAGATTGTGCAAAGAGGGAATAGGGTGAGGAAGACTACACTAAGGATTGGGTTTGCTGGATGGGCAGGACAGGATGAGCAGTGTGGGTGATGAGCTGAAAACTACAGGGATCCAGGCAAGATGGTGAAGCCTTGATAAGGATTTTAGTGTTGACTCAAGAAAAATGGATGATAGAAAGGAAAGGCATATAATGAAGGCTGTCTGGAAGCAGTCTCTAGCCCTAATGCTGCTGTTTGGGTATTTCTTTCATTTTTCAAACACAGCTGTTTGTATGGTCATTTGAGCCAGAACAGGCAACAATTTTTTTTTCCCTACTCAGTTTTCAGCAAGGTCACTGTGCTGGCCTGCTCAACTGTGTCACCACACAAATGATCAGTGGAGGATGAGGTTTAGGATATGGAGCAGAGGACTGCCTGAGTCATCATAGGCACCTGAAAACCCTGTGTAAGCTTTGCGTAGCCAAAGATGAGTTAAACCCAAGCCAGGCTGACTGAGATGAGCGACGATAAGGTTATTCACCCCCACAGTTTGGAAAGCACTTAGCATGATTTAAATTCAAAAAAATGTCCAAATATAGAGACCTGTCTTGATCTCACTGGACACAAATCTCCTTTAAAAGCAGGATGAAATTCATTTTACCTGCCTTCAGTTATTTAGAAGTTAAATGTCTAAGCCAGTCACCCTGGGCTCCCTCTGTATTCCATCGGGAGTAATAGGTATTTCCTGAGGGTAATTGATCCCTCCTTAAGTTGGATGTCTGACACAGGACATATAATTTTCTTTCCAAAGGTGCCAGTTTCTCCCCGTTGACTGAAAAAAGAAGCAGGGAGGGTAACTCAAACTTAGATGATGAACTTTTGGGTGTGTAAAGGTAGGAGGGCTGAATCCCATCCTAGGGAACCTGACCATTTGGGTACCACTCCCCAGGTGGAGTCATATGGTCACAGTTATAATTCACATACATGGTCAAAGCACTAAATGGCCAGCAGATAAATAAGGCCTCATAGGTCAATGAGTTTTGTCATTATAAAACCCCATTACTCTAGGAGTCAGTCAATAATGAGAAACTACGCTTCCTGGCTGAGACGGCCTAATAATTCTTCGTGCCCTGAACTCCTGATTTGTGCTCTGTTTTTTTACCAAGATCTTTATCTTAAATCAGAGGAAGGGTTGGACTTGCTGTGAGTCGTTTTAGTGTTCCACTAAACATAGAAATAATTTGAAATTTAAAAAATTTGATACAGACATTATGATTTAATAATATAATAAAAATAATTGCAATAAAGCATATATTTTAAAAAGCCTTTTCTTATATGTGTGTGAATTTCCTTGTTTATTCAGTTGTGGCATTTCAGCCTATAAACAGCCATTCTATTCAACTGTAAGCATTTTATTACATGCCATTTATTTCTGTAATGCTTAAATGCTTTTGTCATGCTCCAGTCAGGTTCTGTCAGGATGAGAACCAGGACCTCTGTTCATTTTTTTCCCCCTAAACTGAGTATGATTTTTCTCAGTGTTACCAACAAGCTGCAAGTCTCCCAAATCCTGGCACTTCTTAAAATTTCCCTTTTTTCACTACTGGCCTCACTAATACTTAAACATCACAGTTTGCTATACCAAAGAAGTCTCATTTTGAATCTTTCTGCTCCTAAGAGACTCACTCTGCATCCTGCTGAAGTGCTAATCATCATCTTCTATGTTGTTCCATTTGGTCTCTGGTAATGCAGGGCCAGTGTCCTAAGAAGAAAAAAGACATGAACATACATGAATGATGCACAATACACTTTTTACTCTACCTAGTTAGCTAAACTTCTAAAAAAGAGCAAAACAATTTCTCTCGTATCTTTAGGCAGCAGATATTTTATGTGGAGCTCCCTCATGCATAAATGCACCCACACTGTATCACATCCAGTGTATTGTGACATTTAGCTATCAGACTCCCAAGTGAAAGGAGTACCAGGCAACTATTGTCTTACTCAGGGGAATTAAAAAAAATTACCAAGAGTTACTCAGATAACTGGCAAATTGTATCCAGCTCACCAGGAACTATAGTAGGTATTACTCTCTGTAGAGAAAAAAATAAAAAAGATCATGCTGGTGTAAAAGTTTCAGTGACCAGCTCCAGGGTATTTTATTCTCCTGTGGGCTTGTTGTTTGGACCTTTTGTAAGCTACAAAAGCCAATCTTCACTCAGGAAATAGCGGTTTTTTGGTTTCATGTGATGACTTTGTCTTTTGACAGTTTTTCTCTTTAATCAGAGTTTGACTCTATCACAACACATGGCATTTGTGTTCTTCTGAGCAAAGAGCTAGACAAGATATAATTAGAAATATTTTAACTGACCTTTTATAAACCATGATCCCCAACAAAACTCTCTGGAATCATATTAAGAAATGGTCTTACATCTTTTGTGGTTACAGACAAGATTACAGGATACTTTTATTTTGGAATAATTACACAGTGACCTTCAGTGTTATTTGCAAAGGTCATATTCTCTTCACATACCCTTGATTTCCTTTCAGTTTTCCCTTTTGTCCCACCAGACATAAATTTAGCAAAGGAAGAAGAAAGAGAGAGTATTTTTTCTGTGGTTGAAAACTGAAGAAGATAGTTCAAAGTCCCCATAGGCACTCAGAGGGCTCTGGGCTATGATAGGCTATTTTCTACCATTTAGCTCCTGTATTATCACTACTCCTTTTCCTTCATTATTCTCCACTTATCACATGCAGCATCACTACAGAGCCCAAATAGAGAGTTGTAATTACCCAGCTGCCACCTGATAGTACCCCTTCTATCATCTTTATCTCACAAGGCCTTGCTGTTTCATCATTGGATAAAACTTGCCCATGGCAATGCCTGTGATAGCACATCTCAGAGATACATTTAAAGTTTACTCATTTATCGCAGAAAAATGCTGAACCCATGCAATTATTAGATACACTTGCCAATTTATTTGTTCAGTAAAGCTACTTTAACTCCTTTTCCTATCAGCTATTTGTTCTGTTCTTCTTGAAAACACTGAGGTCACCTTTGGGCACTGAGGTGAAATAGAAAATTTCCAAGCCATCCAGGCAGAAGGCAGCCCAGACACTCATTGATAAAAACAGACCTATGCTTTTCCTGGCTATGTGGTTTGAAATGCCTGTCTTTTGTGCACATTTTTTCCTTATATCACCCCATGAGGCTAACTTGTGGATCACATGGCTTGAGCATCCCATGCTCCCAAAGTAGATATCCTGCACTGTGCCACCACTGTCAGGTCCAATCCAGAAATACCACATTTGGGAAATAAGTAATCTGCTGACAAGTGTAAAAACTGAGCGCAAAAATGTGAGGACATAATATTAAATACATCCAGATGCAATTGCTCTATGAGTAGTCAGCATCTGCTCTGGCCTGCATGTCTGACTCTGATATTTTAAATTGGTATTTTCCTCTAGGATCAATGCACATTTCCTGTCCTTCAAAGTGAAAAAAAAAAAAAAAAAAAAAAAAAAATAAAGGAAAAGGAAATGGGAGAACAGAGAACGAGAGTTAAAAAAAAAAAAAAACCCTAAAATTTTCAAGTCCTATTTACAGTATAGCAGCAGTAACAACAAACTTCCAGTTGAATCCCATGCAAATGCCCATTATGGAGAGCCCCACAGAGCTCTCAGTGTGTGAGATTCTCACCCACTTTACATGGGCTATGGGGCAAATGGTCTGCATTCAGGCTGAGCCATTGAATTGCTCTCCAGCCTTGGTCAAGTCATGCAGGTACTGCAAATGCAGGTGCTGAAGTGAGGCATGGGGAACAAAATCAACACAGGCACAGCAGAAAGCACTGGGATCTCAGCACCCACTCAGTAAATCCTCAGGAATTCTCTTGGGCCAGCCAGCCTCACAGAAGCTCAGGTCCATGATCCTGAGTCCATGCAGGAGGGTGTGTGTATCTCTCTAGTTGCATCCCCCTTGTCTACAAGGCAGGGAAGACAAAGCAGGGTCAGTCCATCTGGCTCCCTGCATATCCAGGTGCCTTCGGCTCGTCTCATCCTGGTGCAGAGCTGGCTGCTCCTTCCCTGAATCACAGATGCCCCAAGCAGCAGCTGAGCAACAGCTAAAAACTTATAAACTTCGTAAGAGTTAATAAGCTTGGCTAGATCTGAGCTGGCTCTGCATCCCAAAATCCATGGTTTATCAGCCACCTGGACAAACCACCCACAGGTAATTCGAGTTGACTGCATAATATGTAGGGAGGAAAGAAACCTATGAACAGGAGTCAGAGAAGCCAGAAAACTGAGAAGAGCGGTGCCAGAACTAGTCAGTGGCAAATTTTGGGAAGGAAGGTATGGCAAAGCTGCTACTCTGGGAGGCCATTTCTTCCCAGCCACAAAGGGGCCATTGCCTCCCCATAGGCTTCTGCTGTGGAATGTTATTTCTGAAGCTAGGGACTTCAGGGCAATCTTCTCTGCAAGCAAGCCTGGTGGGAACTTTCCATCTGTCTCCTGTTTCTGCCATCACCAGCCCTGTGCTTAGGATGATCACTGGGAAGTGAACGACCTGCCATCACACTGTCACCGCAGGCAATTTGGAGAGGCCTGAAAGCAATCAACCTAACAACTGAATTTTTATTTAATAATTCCATATTTGTTTAAAAAACTGACCAGTCTGCTTCTCAGTTCCTGATATGTAGATGGCGAAATCACAAAATTTCCTTTTTCTGGAGTAAACTGCTTTGAGAGCAGCTCTCAATACCAGGATCACTTAGGCTAACCACACTGTTCTGGCACTGCCAAGGGAAAGGAGATCTTGGAGACGTTTAGGAGGAGATGATTGCCTGAGATGCCCTCTTGTGAGATAAACATGAGGATCCCACTGGGTCTTCTATTCACCTTCCAAACACTACACACATACCACACCCTTTGGAGAAATTCAGGTAGCTTCAAACGTAGGGTGTTCACCAACATGAGAGAAGCCTGAAAAGGTTTCACAAAGATCCCACCCACTTGAAAAAAAGAGAATGCCAGCTAATTAGTGGAAATTGGCTTTGAGTATTGGTTCCACAAAGTATGTTAGAGTTATTTTCTCCCAGCCCCCAAATATCTCTGAACAGTGCTTCTGTGCATCCTGACATAAAATGACATACCATGTCATAAATTTTAAACTAATATTTTATTGAGTTTGCATGCATTTCATAAATTTTTATTACTTCTTAGCACTCAGTATTTTAGTACAGAGCAGAGGTTACTATGGCAGTAGCTAACAAAAAAAATGAAACCAAAACCTATTGCTCTCTTAAAAGAAGTACTTTTAATTAAGCAGTGAATGTGTAGCTAAAACCATGTGCCATGCAGTGAATAGTTGGCTTGCATGACTGTGTGAACAAGAGAGAGACTGAGCAGCTCACAAGCCCTAAAAGCCCTTTATTGCAGGTACAGAAGTCATTTCACCATATAACATAGTTAATATTCAGGAAATAAAATTATTAATATTATTTAAATATTTGGCTCCATTCAAGAAATTTTAACTTTGAAACAGAGCTGAACCAGATGCTGGCTTTCTTCAGCGAGCCAAAACTAGCACATGGCCTTCCAGATCTGACTGCTCCCCTGACTAGCACCACTTTTTTTTTTTGAGGAAGGCAAGCCCAAGAGGTAGCATGTTCACTCTCCCAAGGCAAAGCTACTCAGATTTTCAGCAGTAGGACACTTGTACTTTTCTGCTTGCTGAGTACTACAAAAGACCATGAGAAGTTTGTCATTCAGGCTGCCAAACTACATGTTTATCAGGGCTTACTGATGGTGGGGAGAAAATTGATACTTCCCCTCACCTCCTCCCATACATGAAGAGAAGGATGGTGATTTTCCAGATGGAAAGATGTCTGATTTGTTCCCTCCTTGCCAAGCATGGGTTTGGTTATGTGGGATCAGAAAAGTACTGTATGGAAACAGAACAACTGGTTTGTGCTCAGTCTCCAGATCTGTGGAGGAGAGAGAAAGGGATCATCACTTTCATGCTTTGCTGATGGGGCTTGTATTTTTATGGCCTAACCCTTGCAAAATTAACCCTAGAAGAACTCTGCTTCCAGCTGTACTTCTGACACCATCAGGACAAAGCCTCACACGTTGGGCCTTGGAGGTCAATTCTTTTTTTGCTGCCAACTGGGGGAGTCACTAACAGTGGAGTAACCAGTCCCAGAGGTATTTAAAAGATGTGTAGGTATGGCACTTAGGGACATGGTGGACTAGTGGTGGACTTGGTATGCTGGGTCAGTGGTTGGACTCGAT
This sequence comes from Vidua macroura, assembly GCF_024509145.1. Taxonomy (NCBI): domain Eukaryota; kingdom Metazoa; phylum Chordata; class Aves; order Passeriformes; family Viduidae; genus Vidua; species Vidua macroura. Next base: position 41,366,021 of record NC_071572.1, on the reverse strand, counting down.
GATCTTAAAGGTTTTTTCCCAACTTAAAAGGTCCTATGATTCCAAGATTAAGTAATGGATAAATCATAGCACAATGCTGGTACCTGTTTGTGATGCAGCAGCACCAGATTCTCTGTTCTGGTACACAGCCAAGACTTGTGCTACAGTACCCCAAATAGTTAAGAGGACGATGTAAGTATGTCCCAAAGAGATGGGGCTGAGATATAAAACAAATAACAAATGCCAACATCCTTCTCCTACCCCCATTGCCCCCTACCTCCAAAAAAAAAACCAACCCAAAAAAAATCCAAACAGAAAAAAAAAAAAAAAAAAAAAAAGCAAAATACCCAAACCAAAACCAAAGAAGGCTTTGGAGAAAAGACTGTTGAAATGATTTGAAATGATGAGGATTCACAACTGTACCCTTATGGGATACTCATACAGGATTGAGACCAAGTCACATGCTGGTTCCACACTTAGCCAGCTCCATGTATGTGAGGTTTGATTTTATGAGGGACCAAGACCAGGGAGCAGCGTCCAGGGCAGTGACACTGCTGTGTGCTTTGTGCCATGGGCAAGCGCTGCACAGGCTCTCATAAGCTTTTTTTTTTATTCTGGTGAAATAAATCTTGTTCTTACCTAGAGAATCATGGCTTTTTTGAGGTCTTTGGGAGAAAGGGCCAGCAATTAATGCCTCTGCTGCTTTTATTGCTTTCATCTAAAGATTCCACTAAATAGGCAGGATCAAGGCCTTGAATCAGAAATAAGCATGTTCTTGGGCAAAGCCTTATTCAGCAAAGCACTTTTATGTATATATATATATATATATATATATATATATATATATATATATATCTGCTGAAAGTTAAGTATAAACCTTGTATTCTCTTCTCTTCTGGGCCTTATACAGGGGACATTAATTTGCATACACCAGGCTGTAAGGTCTTAGAATAATTGAATTGTGTAAGATATGTTCAACCTGGGTCAAAGCCAGAGAGTAGACAGATCAACAGCTGAAGTTTAATATAGAACTTCTTGAACTCCTTTTTTGGCTTGTTTCTTAACAGCAGAGGAGAGGATATTCAGACTGCCTTAAAGTTGCTCCAGAAAGGATAAATCAGTATCTCCATCTGTGTAATATTCCTTGCATCTGAACCCATGGCAGAAAGTGCTTTTTTACATATTCATGTAGCATGTGTGTATTATTTGTGTATATATATATATATATATATATATATATATATATATATATATATACATATAAGTAAATATATATAGACATATAGGAAACCCTGAAAATTTCTTTGTATTGGAGCCAAACTCAAGCAGTTTCAACCCAGTTATTTGAAGTGAATTAATTTAATAATTTATATTATGAAATTTTGGGATGAGAAATACAGATGTAGCATCATATACAGAACTAGGTCTTTGTAAACATATCTGTGATAAAAATCTGCATTTCAATTTTGCCAAAGCACCACATTTTTCAGGCAGAAACTTGGACAATGAATGCCCAGGAGGAGAATTCTATAGCATTAAATTACTTTATGCCACAGAGGCAGCTCAGCCCTGATGATGGGTAGTTAAATTTTTTGGGCCAAAATACATAAAAATGCAACAATAATTGCATCTCCTCTCATAGCAGCGAAAAGTTATTGCAATTATTACAAGGATGTCCTAAGAGTATATTCCTAAGGACTGAGAGTGTGCTCTGGAAGAATAGAGTTCTGATATTGCAGTTCATAAAAAAGGGAGATGAATTATTTTTAGAATATCTAGTACATGTCTGTCTCCTCAAAATCACGTGCCATATAACATACCACAGTTGTCTTTATTATTTGCTGTTACTGTGAGTATCCAGAGTGATCTACCCCAGCACCAAGATTGGTACAACCACAGAGAGAGATGTAATCAGTGACACACATATCCTAGAGAGAGCCTAGAGAGAGAAAACAGGAGCAACACGAGCAGAGGGCACAGAAAGATGTACAGACAGACAGAGTAATGCTAAGGCTAAATCAGCAATGAAGTTCTGTCACCCAGGCAGATCTTCCACACCTCAGACCAGCACCATAAACAAAAGGTTTGGTTTCTTTCCTTGGCCCTCTTATGAGGGCTCCTCATGGACCCTCTTCTGCTCATGCTTTGCCTGTAGACTGGTTCAGTGACTGCTGCACTGATCCAGTTGAAAGTACTCTATGTACCAGAGCAGAGCTTCACTAGCTACACAGGGAAATGCTGGAGTCAATGTTCTCCTGCCCATCTCTTTCCCAGGAAAGAGAATCTCTCAGACAAGCAGAAGAAAATGTCAGCACAGTATGGAAGGCTGAAATAATGGCAGCACTGACACTATACTGGCCTTTGGCATATCTTCATGATGTCTGCTTCATATCAGGTTGAAATGCAGTCTGTGGTGTATCAAAAAGGTGATTTTTCCAGCAGAACCATTGCTCTTTTCTACAGCAGGACACTGGGCTGCTCCTTCCTGGCATTGGGCAGAGAAAGATTCATGTTACCTTAGGCAGAGCCCACTTGGCCAAAGAAAATTCCTTAAAATTGTGTCTTAAAAGGGGCCATATTCTGCACTGTGGATTAGAGCCTGAGGCAAGTTCAGCAATCTGGCCAGGAATCAGCTCCTCAGAAACAAACACAGACACCACCTACACCTGTGAAAGAATAAGCTAGGAAACTTCCCCTCAAATGAGATAACGAAAACCCAGCAGGTTAGTCTCATATCTCCCCTATGAGATAAGAATTGTTTAAGGAGATACTTCACAGCTCTTAGATTTATTAAGGCTAGAGACAGGAATGGCCTTTCACATGATATTTTACCTGGAATCAGAAATTACAAGAACTTTATGGGTGCCAGACATTCAGGTAGGTATTCTTTTTTGGAACTTTGCAGATGTTGGCTTCAGGCACTGGTAGTCTTTCAAGCTAATTAGACATTCCTGGGTATTTACTGGTCTCTATTGATAGCCCTAAATCGGTGGGTCATATTTTATTCTGGTATAATGGCCTTTTTTTCCTCAATGGCTTCTGATCTGATCTTTTCTTGCATCATGGGAATCACTTTGGTTTATGTATTCTTTCATTTAATTATCATGTTAGTAATGCTAACTGTTCCATAAATCCCAGGATCGTCTGGAGTGACTAAGGTATTTATAGTGCAGGCTCTCCAGTACAGTATTTGATTTTAATGCAAAATTATAAATTTTTGTAAGCAGCTTTCCCTTCAGCTCTCATCCACTTTAAGGAGTGTTAGATGAATACCATTCAGTTCTGCCCTCAGACAATAAAGCCTGGTCTTACAGGCTCTGCCTTCAGTACAATTTTAACTATGTCAGTCAGAAACAAATAGTAGGGAAAGATGTAGGGGGGAAATGTTAGCCAGGACTGATCCTATTAACTGCAATATTTCTTGCTTGTTGTAAGCTGAGCAGTAAACTGACTATAGCCTCTAAGTAAGATAAAAGTGAATCTCGTCCTTGCCTGTTTATAAACTGTTGATTTTTTTCCATCTATTCACTAACCAGGAACTGTCATTTTCCAGAGAAAACTGTTTTCATGCTTAGCCCTCTAATGTAGATAGTGGTGGATGCATTTTTTTCCTTTCTCTCTATGTTGGACAGACAGATCACATTTTAAACCCATGAAACTGTACAGTCTCAAGTTCCTTCCTCAATCATATACCCCTCTAGCAATCCAAAAAGGACAGCATTTCATTTCAAGGGTTTCACTTGCCTCTCCCCTCAGCCTCAGCAGAAGTTTGCAAAATTGTTTTGAAAGTATTTGTCTTTACAACAATTCTAAAGATGCCTGATACTTCAGTAATCTGGTAAATAGCAAATAAAACTCTTGGGCATACTCCCTTGATACTTCCACTACTTTGAAAGACAAAAGCAAATTGACTGCCAGATGAGAGTTCTCCAGTACATAAATCCTTGTCTGCAAAGCCACAGAAACTTTGCACAATGCCTTTATCTTTCCTCTCTTTGACTGTGGTGATATAATGGGGACACTGTGTTCAAACAGCTATTTGCTGGAAAAACTGCAAACACTCCAAAAATTAAACCTAGCACAATTGCATTCAGCCTAATGAAAGCTGGGAATGTTACAGAGGTGACGCTCTCCATCTTCGCGATGAGGGTGCATTATGGGACCTGTCATTCCCTGGCACTCCTGGCTGCCAATCTACTGTAGGGAACAGTGCTAACAATACCCAGCGCCTTCCCGGCCATGGGGTTTGTGTCACCAAAGGGCAGCAGGCTGACGGAGGGGGAGGGCCAGCCAGGGGGAGAGCAACTGGGAGCACACCATGCCACTTGAGCTGGGCTGATGTCTTGAGCCTCTCTGTCTTGGGGCACCGGTAACTACTTCAAGGCGTATCCTCAGGCAGGGCAGTTGACACCCAGGGGGGCCCTGTTAAAATGGAACTGGTGCTTTTGTCTGTGTTCTGGACTGAAGTCTCAAAAAACTGTTATACAAATCCCTAAATTATCTGCTTCTCCCACCTCTAAGAGAGATGGGCCAGAGGCACCAACTGGCAGAGTTTAAAACACTTTTTCTATGTATAACCATCAAGACAACCTTTTCTCCACCACTTATGTGAAAACCAGTAAAAGCAAAGCTACAAATACGCCAATGAAGTGTTATTATTCACAGAAGATACTTCGAGGGAAATCACTATCTAGCTGCAATTTGCTTACTTGCTCAGCCCTTGAGTCTTACTGAAGGTGTCCAGTGTCAGGTGTCAGAGTTCAAGAGGGTATCAACTACAAGGCATTGTTCAGCACATCATTAATCTCCTGAGGAACTCCATCTGCGGCACACAGCCCTGCACACCCGCTGCAAACAATACAGGAGCTGGTAGTCAGCGCTCTCGCGTGAGATAACTGCAACCCTGGAACAAACAAAATTAAGCAGTGCCTGGACAAGGCTGGGCTGAAACAGGATTCAGCTCAAGGCTAGGTCATGTGGCACAAGCTAATTAGAGCCAGCTTTGGGAGTAGGAAGCAAGATTTCAGAACCAAGGGAGAGACTACTCCTGTCTCAGTCACTAGTGGTGATGAGAAGACTTGCTGACCTTTGAATTTGGCCCTGCGTGAGTTATCCAGTTTTATATTTTCAAAGCCCCTCAAAATTGTTTTTGGAAATGATGCAGATACTCAGCAACTGAAGTCATGCAGGAAGTCAGCGTGAGACCCAGGGAATGACCCCAGAGAATGGGAGTTATCAACCACCGTGACAGACCTGGTATCTTGGAGGGCTCAAGGCTGAGGTAGTGCATGTTTTCAGTGTGGTATGTTAATAACAACCAGCACTTGAGCTTCCCTGTTTTCGATACACTCATCCAAACAAGCTTCCTCCTCCTGCTTTGCAAAAAGCCGGGGTCATATGGGGGTGATGCATCTGCCTGACAACTCAAGCACATGGATTTAACAACGTGTGCTAGAGACTCCTGGGATGAGCAGCCCAGAGAGGAGAGTTGTGCATGGCTGCTGGCTTGCATCAGGTGGCCTTCATGGGTGCACACACAAGGTTGCCTTGCCACAGATACAGCGTGGTCAGCCTACAGAACAGCACTCATCCACAGCCACAGAGGATTAGGAACAAACTCACTCCTTCAGCCCACGAACTTGTTGACTCCCCACAAAATTCATTGCTGTTCCTCTGTGATTCTGAGTAACACTCTCAAGACAGGCAGCCTTTTCTGATAAACCTTGTAGTGGAGTGTTTAGCATAGCGCCTGGGCCTCTTACATCATCCTAATTCAAAAGCTAAAGAATAGTGAAACCTCTGCCAAGTAGGCAAAATAAAAACAGCAGCAACAACTCCAGTTACCATTCATTCCCATACATACCACAGCGATGTGCCGAGCATCCCGCGGCTGCTGCTGCCTGCGGCGCCAGTGCCCTGCACAGGCAGCTGTCAGGTAGCGGCAGGGTGGATGCTTTGGTGGACCTTCATTCAGTTGATGCTAAAGGCAGGACAATGCACCACTGTGCCCTCTGGGTTTGCCAGGTCAGATGAACATAAAATCCAGTGGTAGGCAGTCCTCTACATTCCAACACTGAAACAAGATCCTAATTAAGTCTGTACAAGTTATTGATTTTTTTGATTCCCAGATCCCCACTAATTTATCCATCATAGAGTCCTCCTTACTCACACAGTGGATGACTGCTTGAATGTTTTTCCAGCTGGGGAACTGTGGTTACTAGACTACACCCAGAGAGCCTCCTAACTCAAATGAAGACCACCAGGGTCCACATCTTGCCCCAATTGTCATATATTTATTTAAATTATTTTGAAGAAGGAATCCATGGGAGAGAGTAAGAAACCTACTCAGTAGTTCATAAATGGAAGTATTGAGGCATCTTTGTGAGAGGTGTTTTCTCAGATCTTTAAGCAGGGGAAAAAAAAAGTATTTGGTCATCTAGATCCTGAAAGAGTTAAAAATTATCAACTACAGACTAAAGCCACCATGGGTCATTTGGGTTATAATTCCTACCTTTCTTGCAAAGAAAGTGAGAAAAACATCTCCCATTCTTCTCAAATATTTTCCTTTACTTTTTGGAAGAGTTATTTTTTGGTTACTTTTCTTGTAATGAAATATTGTAACTTGTTTTGAAAAAGTCATGTATCACTGTGTTACCTCCCATATTTACATTAAGAATGAGGAAATGTATTTGGCTTTTTGGTTTCTCTAATAAGAAAATGGTTAGCTTGTGGACAATTTTTCAAGGAGCAAAATCTGATGGAACAAAATTTAGTGGAAATGAAGTCTTCCATTACTGCTTCCAGAAAGGAAAAAACAGAGTCTTTCCATAATCTATATTACAAGCACATAGTAATACAATAATTTAAAATAATTAAGCAAAATATGTATAATCATTGATCATACTGAAAAATACATTTATTTGTAAGTTTGTAGCACAAAAGTTGCTCCAGACTGATGGAGGATATCTGAATTTACCACGGTAGAAATATTCGAGTAGTAATTATGACAACAGCACAAAGGAAGAAACATCTTCTACCAGAAGAAGGTTACTAATCATAATGAAGCAGACATCAAGAAACTTAATGATATTTTATATCCCTTTCCCTTCCTTACTGGAAAAAGATGTGCTTAGTAACAGCAAGGACTTATTTTGCTCTAAGCATCTTGTTAGCTTTATAGTAATCTTAACAGGAAAGACTACATTGTGTGTGACGTAGTTAGACTTAGTTTCAAATATCCCAATGGTGGGCTAACTAACTTCATCCTAAATGGCATGTAGTGGACTACTCCATCTCCTAAGTTGCAGTAGAGGTTAACACAGGAAAAAAAGAAAAAGCCCGTGTAGAAGCACCAGCAGATTACAAAGCCACATGTTCTGAAGTTCCTCAAACTGTTCATCCACAAGTGTCCTTGCCATTTTGAAGAGGTGAATACTATAAGCCTCTCTCCATTCTCAGATATTCAACTTACTGAGTTTTGCAGCCTCTCAGCACCCAGTGAACTTGGGGGACAGCAGATCTTTAAGAGGAAAAGGATGTTGTCCATGAACTGGACAGTATTACATCCAGTAACCAACATATGGCAACATCAATCACCTCCTCTTGTGGATTTGGGCAAGCTGTAAACCACAACTGGAGGAAAAAAAAAAAACAAGAAAAAAAAAGGAAAAAAGAAAAAAAAAGGAAAAAAGAAAAAAAAAAGAAGAAAAGAGAAGGAAAATATTATATTTGGCAGGCAATCTTTACTGAAGATGGAAACAGTCAAACACCAGATTCTCAAAGAAAGCAAGTCAGCAAAGTTGCTTTGAGGAGGTATAAAGCCATGTAAGTTCAGTGAGACAGCTCCTCACCGGGTGTAAGTTCTTATAAAAATGGCTCAACAAGAGTGTGTTGCTTTTCTAAAATTCTCTATCTTACTATGATTTACCCTTGTTTTATTTAATCCCCACAGACATTCCAAGTCCTATTTTTGCTTCCTTTGTTATGTTTTTGAGGGAAGGGAAGCAAATATACTGTTTATCTACACAGCTATCAAGACAGACTGCCAGGCAATTATCTGTTGGAACCGGTCAGTCTTATTAGGAATGTGCAAACTTCTACAATAGTTGACACATTCTCCGAAAGAAGCACTCATTGTCAGATCACCTTCTAGGTCATCATCACTGGGCTCATGGATGGCACCATGTACACAGCAACAAAAGCCAGTCAACACTTTGGCCAAATGTGCAGCCAGCATTTTTTTCTGACTGAGTCTTTCCAGTTCCTTCCTACAGCCCTGGAAAAAAAAGCAGGCATTGTGCAGGCAGGGAGAAAAATCCCTAGTGCCCAGCACCTGTGCAAGAGCTCAGAGTGCATTATACTTGTCCAAGTTTGCAAATAAGGGCTGCTACTGTGATTCCTGAACAAAAGGAGCTATTAAGATAAGCGAAACTCTTGCTCCTTTTCCTGCCAGCTGAGTAGCATCCTGATCCCCTGGGTACTTCAGGACCCTCCCTGCTCCCAGCTGGCTCTGCCCACTGCCGAGGCAGGGGCAAGCTGCTTGGCAGCCCGGGGTTGGAGTTCAACATTTCCTCCCTTCCTGATCTCATTAGCATGAGACTCAGACAGAGCTGCTCCATTCAGAGCCCTGGCCTCCGCTTGGTTTGGAGGGTCTCTAATTCCTGTTCCTGGCCACTGTGCAACCAAAGAGAAAGCAGGGGGTGAAATTATCTGACACTGCTTCTTTCTGAGGGGAACAATGACTGCTGGTAATCAAGCAAAATGCCATCAGCTAACGAAGCTCTTATGAAAAATACACGTAGATATTTTGGTAAAGCTACATCCTGAGAAATAAGTATTTCCCTTTCCAGAACAACTTACAGGACACAGGAGGTAAATTGTAGCCATCACAGAGTCTCTGTTTCTTCCTAACAAGTTGCAAATAGGTAGAAATGGAGAGAAGGATCACATGGAAATTACAATCCTTTAAAATCTAGTCTCTTATAATGCAAACTGCCTTTTTTCACACAGGAATGAAAAATCACATAAGGTATCATATATATTTTTAAAAATACATGCGTTTATAGAATATATATATTTTAAAGGAGTTTAAAAACATAATCCAGTAACCTCTCCTGAAGATTAGTACATGATAGCTTTTCCCTTTGGAGAAAGAAATGAGGAAATAAAAACATTTATGAAGGTGTGACTCCCCTTGCTCCCTAGCTGTAAATGAAGTCAGCATCTGGCTTGGATAATCCTACATTCTTGTTCTATTTCCAAGATAAGAAAATAGGTGATAAAACAGTTATATGACTGATATGCAGATACCCATCACTGTCTAATTCTTGGGAGGTAACTGAGCTAAATGCTGGAAAGCCCAGGTTCTGTGCCCAGCAAGTCAAGGTGTTTTGCCTGAGTTTGTCTCTCTTGCCTATTTGGACTGCAGATCTGCTTGGGAAAGAACTGAGTACATGCACACTGCCAGGCAGAAGGGGTGTAATGAGTCCATGCACCATCATTCTCCATTACATTGCACTGTATGCTGCGAACACACAATGTTAATTCATTCTGTGCACTCCGTGTACTCTGCTAAAAGACTAATGTACTGTACTGTGTTATACAAGACCTAATTTCTGGTTTTACTTACATAAATGCCACTTAATAAGATCAATGTCTTGACATGTTCACCAGGACAGATCTCAGCATGACAAGTGATTAACATTGCTCAACCATTTGATCTTTTTCTTCCTAGAACCATCAGAGAATGATTTATTTTGCTTTGCTGCCCAAACTTTGTTCCTCAAATCAAATACAATCACCTTTTTCTACCTATGTAGGCACATCAGCCTTTGCACCTCCTACAGGTTGCCCTCGCTTCTTCAGTCCTGGTCATCTTTGGAATGCTGAGATTTGCTTTGAAAAAAGTTGGCATCTTCAAATAGAAGCAAATCACTGACCATCTGACCTTGTCCCCTAGATGGAGCTTCCAAAAATAAAATGCATTTGTTCCTTAAAATCATGCTATCTTTGCTGCTGCTGGTAAACCAACTCCCATTTAGGGCTTTTGACTGCCCTTCTTTGTAGGACAGTTGCTTAAAGTCTCCTTGAGACCACAAAATAGTTAAAAGTGACCCAACCTCTGCCACAGCCCCTATTTCCACTGTACTGCTGCTTCTCACATTAAGGTGCAGATTTTTGCTATTTTAATATGCTCCATGAGGAACAAGGTAGCTTTAAAGTCTTAAACAGAAAAGCAATCTTCAAAGCAGCCCAGAACCTGCTTCAGGTAGGAATGTGAAGAGATGGAATAAAGAGCGTGGGAGGCATGGTATTGTTTTGGAAACAGGGAAATCCCAATTTTATTAACATCGCTGAAGAATCCAAATCTTTTTGCACCTGGGATTTTCCCAGGTGGGATGGGGAAGTGCATTTTTCCTTTGGATAAAAACCTGGATAAAGGGCCAAACTGAAAAATTCAGGTAAACCAGAACACTTCTAATCCAAAAACTAACTGCTTATGAAACAGCTGTGCTTCCTTTGGAAACTGGTTAGCCTTCATCACTGCACAGTTTCAGATTTGCTTTGTCTTTCCCGCGAAAGCGTCACACATTTTTCTGTTACAGGGCTTGCTAACAGAAAATATTGCAAAAATAGTTTATCACTTGACTTACACAAAACCCATGAAGTCTGGTGCCTGATGAGGACTAAAGTGATACCTAAGAGCCTCCCACAGTCGTGGTGGAGAGCTCTGAATCTGACCTAGAAATTTCTGGCCCTTGTTGCTCCCTTTACACAATTATATGGGCAGAGGCACCCACACCACCCGGCACAGAACTTGCACACAGCCTCAGGTGTGGCCACTGAAAACGGTGGTTCTTTGTTTTGCTGCTGCTCTCCAGCATGCAAAGAGAGCCCAGGCAAAAATGACTGTCTGCATGGTCATGATATCTAGTAGTGTAGCACCTTAAAACCCATCCTTCCTCTCAGGAAAGGGAATGTTGGCTGAATTGCTTGATTTGCCTCAGAGCTTGGGGTAGCCCCAGCTGGTCCTTTGTGTAGGAGTAAATGAATAAAAAATTTGAGGTCAAAGAGTACAGACTTCCAGTAGCAAAGTTGCAGGAGATACGTGGTCTGTTACCCTTGTGCTTGTACCCCGTGCCTGTGGGGTAGCCACCATGCACTCATATGGCTGGGCAAAAGAAATAAAGCAATAGTAACAAATACAGGTATTTCAGTTACTAAAATGCTCCCATACACCAGGCCACAAGCTTAAAAACTCCATCTGTTTATTTAATTGCAGTTTACCAGGATCATTGTCATTAGAGATAAAATAGATCTGTTAGATTATCCAGTTTATTTTACTGCAAGAGCAGTAACTTAATAAGACATATTAACATATTAAATTCATCCTGCCCTAGATCTCAGCCAAAATGCTGAAGAGATAAGAGACATTAATGCAGTTTGCCTTCATAATAAAATGGTTGATATCTGCTTTATTTTGGCTTGCAGTGCTACTGTGAGTCATGCTAAGAAAAGGCTTTTTTTGTCCTTGTTTTACCTGTAATCTGAACCTGGCTGCCTTGTTCAGAGCACCTCCTGACCATATTGCTCTGGTTGTAATTAACCACAGCACCGGGCTTTGGATTCCCGATGCAAATAATATCCCAGAAAGTTACTCTGGATCGAAGTGATGTTTCCCAGAGCACTTGCAATAGTATTTCATTCTGAGCTACAGGTTGCAGCTGGTCTGTCTCTCACTGTGTGCTGCTAAGTGCTTAGACTGGCACTTTATTATCAGAATAGAACAAATCTAGGCTAATGTGTGTAGTATAAAGAGTCCCAGGGAGCCAGGGCTCCTCATTCTCCAACCATTCTTTCCAGTTTTTCTGCTGTTGCACTCCGGATAATTGCAGTTTAATTGGGTGACATGAAATGAAAACTGTGTCCACATTATCCAGGATTATCTCTTTTTCCTGAAGCCTGCCACCAATTGAAAGGAGCCCATTTATCAGTCCAAAGAGCTGCGCTCAGTTGCTTTTACGAGCTGGGAAGAGTGTGAGAACAGGCTGGAAATGGGAGAAAAGGACTTGACAGCTAAGAAAAATTATTTCAGTTGTTTATCACGAGGAAAGTTTATCTGATTCTTTACAAAATGATATGGAGGCTCAGAGTGTCAAGCCATGAATAATGAACATTGACCAAGTTTGCTTCCTCAACTTGATGTGCTCAAACACTGCCTCCCTTTTGTGTGGGCACAGATCAACTTTAAAAGCTTCTTTCAGGCAGCATGAATGCACTTCATTTTACCAAAAAGAACTTTGTATTGATAGCTAGGAAAAAGGGAGGTTGTTTAAAAAGGAAGGGTAGACAATCAGGACAAAATGAAGAGCTTTCAGTTTCCATTATGAGCATGTCGCTCTATTCTTCTCAGCTGTTTATACATTCCCAGCACAATAATGCCTCTTTGCAGTAATATGTTTCCCCTTTTACACTATTCATATTGAAAAAAGCCCTCACATCATGACCACAGTAATAAATACTATAGAAATGTGGGTATAGTGTCAATTTGCATTCTGTGAGAAGATCAAGGTAAACCTAAAGGCCAAAAGAATATTCCACTAATGCTCATTCATCATTCTACAGTCCAGGTAAAAGAAGGACCTTGTCACTACACTGCACACCCTTTCAATTGCTAGTGCATCTGTGTGAATATTTTAGCCTAATGCACTGATTGTTAAATAGAAAGAGCAGTCTTTGAAATTGTCTACTGCACTCAAATCCCTCGCTGCACAAGGTCTGGGCAGGAGTGGTTTCTATTCAGAAGGAAATATAAAGCATTAGTTCAGTAAGCACACTATGTGTGAAAGCAACTGAAGATATTAGGGGTTATTAAATTAAAGTTTGAAAAGAAAAAACCTCATGAACTACGAGTGCCTACTGTAAATATATCCTAAATACCTCACACAGAGGAAAGAAAACACATTGTCCAGTAGCTGTCCAGGCACTTCAGATTGTAAATCCAACTGAGAGGAGGTATCTGAATATGTACCTACTAATAAATTTCCCTTTTCCATCACTTATGGTTCCTTAAATCATTGGTCAGCTGCATTAATTAACATATTCAACACACCTCAGTGGCGTTTCACAAACACACACCGAAGCAGAGCATTGCTGGCACTAAATCCCCCTTGCTTGTGCAGTGGCCTGGGTCTGCTCTATATATCCAAAACATTAATGTCAAGCCTGGTCCCGAGCCCACGGACAGCAAATGGAAAGACTTTTGCTTGTACAAGTGGCCCTGGGATCAGCCCACTCCATGTGTCTGTGCTGGGTGTTCTCCAAGAAACAAAAATAATATTCAGAGCTTTTACTTCCATTTTTTGTTTAATACTTAATTGACTTAAATGTCATGCTTTGGGTCTTAAGCCAATCTCTAACTATTAAAGGAGGCAACAAGACAATGCAAAAGACTTTATTCTGTATTTTCCCACTGGGAAATTTTTGACACATCTTTGGGGTTTTGAATGCCTGCTGTTAGAGACGTTCTGCTGGACAGGGTGAAGCTTGGAGCAGGTCCAGTGTGACAGTTTTGGTTTGCCTGTTACCATGCTGGGAGATGGTGTTTTAGATATTTGAAAAGGGAGGAGTAGGAATAGGAATACTTTAGGATGCCACAGTCACGGGTTTGTAAAACTAACAAAAAACTGGTGAGATGTCATCTAACCTTAATGTAGTCAATTGTACCATGAAATCTGTGCCTGAATGGTGGCTATTCATTTCATGGAAGTCAAATTGCTCCATATTCATCCATCATCCAGCTAAATTCCTCTATCCCTCTTCTTCTTTCCTCTATCTTAAACCATTACTGTAAATGAAACCTATAGGAAGCATAACCTATTCTACTTTTCAAGAAGTGAGCTATGGAGACAAAAAACAAAGGAGCTGGAATTTCATACAGTATATGGACAGGCTGGGATATTTACTAGCAAAGTCTAACAGGGCAAACATTTTGACAATTAAGAACATGAAATGTTCTGGAAATACTCCTGGAAGAATGTATTTTTATGTTCATGTACTGCAGTTTGACAATTTCTGTCATATAGAATCTATTTTTGTACTCTCTTGTGCAAATATACCAGAAAACATATACACAGTAAGCATTAAAAATATACACACTGAGAAGCCAAGCACTTGTCATCATAGCATACAGCCAAATCCAGGGAGAGGAAACTTGTCTTAACCCATGAAAATTAACAGTTCCCCATCTGGGAAGAGTGGTGAACATTTATAAAAGCTGGCTAATGTACACGTCCCAAGTAACATTCTCCTTTTGTGAACAACAGATTATAAAAGTTGCTCTCTCCTCCTGCTCTATGACTGACAACTTTTTTTGGTTTGTTGTATTGCCAATCCATATATTTTCTAAGTGAAGAAGTGTCTATCTCTTGATATAGGGGGAAAAAAACCCCACCTTAGCGTATTTTAGCTGGTCTTTAATTTTGAAAGACCAGTGTCTGTAAGATGTGTTTTATTAGAAAAGGTAGTTGCAGTACCCTCTGTTTTTCTCAGTTATCTATATTTTTAGATGGCCTATCTTTACCTTTTATTTCAAGAGGTTGCTACTGAGAAAAATACATGACTTATCTCTTTGCATAATAAATTTCTATAACTTTGCTTTAAATGTTCCTCAAATAAATGGCCTATCTCTCTATATATATACTCAGGATTTTCATCAGAGTTTTAAGGGTCACTCACTGAGGTGGTGTGAAATGACAAGACTGCACTTAAGGAAAGAGACACTATTCTAATTTCTACTTAAATGAAGGGCTGCCTCCATTTTTAAACTAATGAATAAGAGGAGTCAAGTGTGGAATAAGTAAGGCCAGAACATTTGTGTAAAACATATACAGGTCTTTAATAAGACACCAGCTTGTAACTTTCACATGGTGTAAAGCAGATGACTCTTCAGTTTCAGAAACATTTTCTGATGATACAGCAGGTGTGACATGTTCTATAACATGTCTCACTTGCCTTTACGTGTTGGCTCTTCACTGTACTGAATGCAAACTCCCTTCAGCTAAATTATGGATGTTTCATGGGACCTGATATAGGAGGCACATCCTGAGGAAGACAGGCAAAACAAGGCAAAAAAAGAGAGCTTGTACAGGACCCATTATGGTGGAGAACGCCGTACAAGAAAGACTTGCAGATGATTTTAGCTTCAGGTTTTCTAGATCTTTAGCTCCAGGTCCTGAAACCAACTTGCCTGCTAGCAGTGTGGAAAAAGCCAAGGTATTCCAGAAGTGACAAAAAAAAAAAAAGTATCTGTACCACTGTACAGGACTCTAGTAACACCTTATTTTGAATGTACGGTTTTAGGCATAGCAATCATGAAAATTCAATCCCATACATTCAGAGAATCATTAGTAGGAAAAGTCAGTTTGTTCTCACATGAGGACCTAGAAGCTACTGGCTTCATTAGCTGCTTATAATCATATGTAATAACATCTGATCACTACTGATGCTTACTCCTCTGACATATTTACAGACCAGAGTTGTTGGTCTAAGGAGTATGTTGGCAAAAGAACCAATAGATGTGAACTGGCCATGGGTAAACTTTGCCTGGGAAAAGGAGTTCTCAGCTGTCAGAAGGCAGAAGGTTTGGATCAACTTTTTATTTGGAAAAGAAAGAGCAAAGTGCTAACAGCACTTGAGAGAGAGCTCTGTGAGCTTACTGAATACATCATGCAAACCAGTGTGCTTGCAATAACAGATGACTGAACTGAATGATAGGTCCCTGCTGGTCCTGTATTCCTGGGGGGTTTTTGTCGTCTTCCTTATTCCTGGTTTCCTTGATTTATTTCCTTCCTGCCTTTTTTTTCACTCTTGCTTTTAAGAAGATAAGGACTTTAGAGGAAAAACAAAGAAATACTCATAAATGATATATGGTTTGTCAGAGCCCAGGGATCTGACTAAGCAGACTTCTGACTAAGCAGTGTTCTGCTGGAAGCCATGGCATTGCAAATAGCTAGACACTGTATTTGATCAGTGGAAGGTACTTTAGGTGCCCCCTTTTTCTGTCACTTGCAAGGGCACAGAGTGTAAGAGATACGTCCCTATCTAGATTTAGTCAGCTGTATTCATTATAGGCAGTGAAGGCTCACCTGAACCAGTTCACCAGGAGAGAGAAAACAATCAAGTTGCCACTCAACATTTATGCTCTAGACACCTATCAAATAGGAATTGCACTGATATCAACAATCCTCAAATAGGCCCACAAACTGCAAATCCTACAGTATCTCATTTATGTGTACATGCCAGAGTTGTCATACTTGCTTCAAACCGTGAAATTCATAAATCAGGATTTGAAAAGGCATACATTATAGCTGGTTTCAGATAACAATATTATGAGTTAGAGATGAAAGGGAACAGGTTGGCCAAACATCAATCCAATTCCAAACTGGTCTCTGTTTTTCTAAAAAAATAAATAAAAAAATTGAACACACTTATCCTTTTTCATCCAATTTCACATTTTTAAAGAAGATTTGAAAGCAATCATCTTTAAAATTCTACATGTGAAAGGTAGCTCTGTTCAAACCCTTCATGTCAATTAATTACAACTCTGCAAAGTAAAAATCAACTCCAAATTCATGGGCATTCAAATTTAAAAGTCTACAGTGTAGATGCCTAACGTGAGTGTTTCAGGTCTCAACTGAGGTTAAGGAGATAATGACTGAGATGTCACTGCAGACACATAAATGTTTACTGTCCTTTGAACCTGTCCTAAGGTGTCCAAGATATCTCCATAGTGCTAGCAGATCTGATGAGGATTAATGGCTATTGGAAGAGGAGCTGGATGAAGGCTACTCTGGTTACCTAATTTTGTGCAGCTGAATCCACCACTACTCAGTATGGTCAGTGGTGTCTACAAGATTCCTTGTTGCATGCCAGAGACATCATGCTGAGCAATGCCTTCCACTTCCACAGATTCAGACACCACTGAGGACACAAGAACCTTGCCTCTTTTCAATCCATGTGCTTCCCCTCTACACTGAACTAACCCTGTATTGTGCAGCAGTTCACAGATAACATAACCAGTCTCCACTTGTAATCTTTTTTCCTACTACACCACTTGCTCCCTTTTTATTGAAAATGCCCCCTTCTGTTTCTTTATTCAGACACAGAGCCATGGAGACATCCTTAATTTTCCCTCTCTGCCTCCTGCTATACTTGCACTGTCTCCTTGTTTGATTGTTTTTCATTTTAATAATGCACTTAGGATTGTTTGCAGTAGCCAAGGTACATATACAGTTTTTAAATCCCTCATAATGTCTGCATTGTTCTGTGACACATACATTCAGTTCTATCTGAGCTCTGCTGCCATTAAAAAGAGGTTCTTTTCCTTGGACTGATAATTTCATGCCTTTCACCAAATCATTTAGTTTGACCCCAGCTTCTAACAAAACGAAGTGGAAAATTTTCACACTGACCTTACTGAACCTTAGGCTTTTTTTTTTTCCCTTACCATGTTCCTCTTCATGCCCTTCACCCCAGCAGTACCAGCCTTGCTAGTCCCTTTATTGTTTTCTCCTTCACACATCAATGTCTTTCTTTCCAGCTAGAGTTTGTAGTGCCTTTCTATCCCTCTCCTCTGTTAAGTGTGTCCTGAAAACCCATTCTTATGAAACACCCACAAGCATTATGCCACACTGGAAATGTTAACAGTCCTTGTGCTGCATCCTGGATGTTGATGGACGAGATGAGCTACTTGCCATGCACAAGATTGAGGTGGCCATTAGGAATGAGAGCTCTGATAGGAGGCAGGCTTAATTTGAGAAAGTAGAGTAATAGCATGGACAACTCTAATGATTTTTGGTGTTCACATTCTGAAATCTGATGCAAGAGAGTCTTCTACTGGCACTGGCTTGTTGAAAGCCACCTTAATGCTCAGAGATCATCCCTTTCTTGTAATGAGTATGATACTCCATGTCTTTTCCACCTTGAAGCTATTTCAGTGTTCTGATGGGGAAAAGATATGATGATGGTAATTGAAACCATATTGAGAGCACATTAAGAGCCATTTAAAACTGGACTTGGGATGGAGACTTTATGGATTTCAGTGACAATAATCTCTGAGGCCAATAGGTTAGAGATCAAACAATATGCATGAATGCTACTGAGAAATTTGCTGGATACATTCATAATAATTAGCTGTTTTTAACAGCAATTTCTTAAACTGTAACCTCACCCAAACTGGGATTGCCTTAGTCTCTATAAACTTGCCTGGATGAGGCTAGAAGATGCATTTTTTTAGTGTCAGAGTAAAATGATTTATCTAGCACTTAAAACCTCAAATGGGCTGGGCAAGTAATAATTTAGCATTGTAGCTACTACAAATGAATCTTCTGCTTCACCTTTTCTCATTTTTATTATTTATGATGGTGCAACCTTTCACTCTGAGCTCGTTAACACTGTGTCATGCAGGAAAATGCCTCCAGACTGCTGACTACCACTTGGAAACATTGGGAGAACAGGTAGTTCCCAATCCATGCTTCCCCAGTTATGTGCCACACGTGCTGGGACAGGACTCTGGCAGCACAGGAGAATAGTGAGGTAGTGGAAGCATCCATAAGGCTGCAGTTTGTGTCTGCCTCAGACACAAAGGCTTTCCAGCACTCTGAAGCATAACTGTTGTTAGTTGCTCCTCTTGAACTTGCTGCATGGGAATCCACATTATTGAACATTTAAGCCTCCACATGGCAGTTACTGCCCAGAAATCACCTTGCTGAACAACAAGAATGAAGAAAGTCAGCCAGGCTAAGAAACCTTATTGTCCTTTGCAGACTTTGCCTCTATCTGGAGGATCCTGAGCCTCATCTGTCTCCTGCCAGGCACCAGCTGTTGCCCTGCTTGGGCAAGGCTCCTCAGGGGCTCACCAGTGTGTTTGGGCTCACGCATGGCAAGGAGGGAAAGAAGGGGCTGCCAAACCCCCAGCTTTGAGTGTCAGAGTCCCTTAGATACACAACATGGGGATACTTTGGAAAATGAGGGGCACAGGAATTTCCTCTTCCATAAGCATTGCTTCACATATCACAAAACTATTCTGCTCCTTCTTAAAAAGGGACTAATTTCTCCCACATCTGATTGCTATTCTAAAACTTCATAACTCAAAATACTTTGGCTTTCAGCTGAAACATATCAAGGATAAGCTTATCACTATTAATTGTTATTCTTCAAGATGCTCTTCTCTTGCCCTGTGCATTCTCATGCCCTTCTGCATGCCACCTCAGCTTTGTTTTGCTGAGCCAAGCATCACAAGCACTTGTAATATCTTCTTTTAAAAGTGGATCTACATTATCACAGCCATCTGAGGAGCCCTCCTCTATACTCATTACAGAATTGGTGCCCCCTTCCCCCTAGATCCTCTGACCACTGTCCAGGTGACCAGCAGTCCCACTGCTTGCATGGCAATGATGGCAGCAGCAGAAGCCTCATAGGCTTATTTGTGGCAACTTGGCACTTCTTTCCTTACTCTTTAACTGGTCTGGCACTAGTATTTCCCTGCATTTATTTTCAATACCTTGGCTGATTTTGAGGTTTTTTTTTCTTGGTGTTGTTTATTTTTTTTGTTTGTTTGTGATTTAAAAAAATATATATTTTTCCATGTGTATTTCTTGGCTGCTTCACAACTGGTAACTCAGACAGAAGCTCTGACCAAGAGACGTACCCAAGTCTTTCTACTCTGCACTTTTTTTCCAAGTGGGAATCTCCAAGCTGTCAGCAGAAATTCCTGTGAGCAATTCCTCCAGCTCCTTCCATACGTTTTGTATTGCATTCTTCATCAGAATTCTGCATCAGGATGCCTGTTTTGTTTTGCAGAATATCCTATTCATCTCCGAGTATTAACGATGTTGTCTAATGAGGCCAGCAATTAGCTTCTGATGGTGTTGAGCTGATGTCATCTCTTCAATAATTTATTTTCTTCAAGATTAATATATTCTGCATTTTGCATTGCTGGCTACATGTAGCAGTCTGGATCTGCCCTAGGAAGAAGGGAGAAAGGTGAGGAAGAAGTATGTCAGCCTTCCTTGAAGGTCTATCTGCTCCCCAGGGCACGTACTTCCTCTAGGTTCCAGGGCTCACGGAGCTGGAAAGCTCAGTTCTGGATTTAAAGGAAAACAAAACCAAGCAACTTGCCAGAACCACTGCTGCATTCCCTCTTTTTCCAAAGGAGGGTGGGAGAGGTTGTAGTACATAAAGCTATGAGCAGATGCAGAGGGCCAAGTTCTCTGTGTTAGCAGTGAATTATAAGGCAGCTTTTCATTCTCTTGATGCTCCTGTTGGATTTTGCAGGAAGACATAAGCTCTGCAGATCCCTCAGCAAGTAATCTATGGCAGGCTGCAACTCCAAATACCTTATTAGCAACTGATAACCATCTCTCAGCCAGCTCTTGGACTCAAGCTGGCTTGCAGTAATGAAGTGGGCTGGTACAAAGCTGCTTGTTTATACGAGTGGAGCGACAGGGAGGGATTGCAGCATCTGAGTTCTCAGCAGCTGTGACACTGCCATCACACCGGACTAAAGCACTTTAATTTTTGTTATGGATCAGGTGACTACTCATCACCCATGACCATTTGTAGCCATTATTATCCAAAATGTTGGCTGTAAGAGGGAAGTACAAGAGTTAAAATAGCCAGTGACCTTCTCAGTCAAATAACATTAACCTTAATGCATATGAGACACAGAGTGTATTTCCACTATAAGTGATGTTAAATTTAATATTTTGAAATCTCTGGCCATTGCATTCAAATCTTGGCTTAAACAAGAATTAAAAATTAAATTGGCAGTGCCCATCTCCTGCTTTCACATCACGAGAACTGCTCTGTACATTGTACATGCCAAAGTGTACAGCAAGTTTGGGAATGAATGAGGACTACCTTGGGAAAGCACAGCCAGTTTGAACACACTGGGAAAGCACAGCCAATTTGGAAAAGCAGTTTTTGTAGGCAAATCTGCACATGTGAGCCAATTTTGTCCTTACCTGGACTTCCTAACCATCCACAAGCAGAAGGTGCAGACACCAAAATTTAACAGAAGATGTGAAATCCTCTCTCTTATGGTGGAAGTTGCTGCCAGCAAAAGTGCTGTGTGAGGTGTTGGCGTTATTGAAGTTCTGAGAGTGCCCATGGTATGGAGGCCCCCTGAGTCACCCAGCCAGCCACCCATGGGTACCTGAACATACTGCCAGGGCACAGGAGGAGCAGAACTGCCCCATGAAATGGGGACAAGGTGCAGGGGTGCTGCAGGGACCCCATGCCACCCCAGAGGATGGGGGCTTGGGGGTCCCATCAGGGCCAATAAAGCTTAATGGTGCTCATGGTAGCCTAACTAATACAGACTACTAATTTCTGAAAGTCAAATTATATTTGATCTGCCAAAACTAGTTTCAAGGTGCCTGATGTGAATAGCTTCACATAGGACTAATTTTTGGAAGACAGAGGGTTAGCATATCACTAGACCAGTGCTAGATCTCTTCAGCTTCCAGCCACATGCAAAAACCCTCACCTGGACATTTGTCTTTATTTATCTGAAATATTTAAATATCTCATCATTCACAGTATGCTCCACTGTAAACATAGGAAAACCTCCTATTAGCTTGGAAAAAACAGAGGCAATGAAGAGATAACCTCCACAGTCATTAACAATAGCTGGTATACAAATAACCATCCTGTTAAACATACAGCTTGGTGTATTCCACTTGCTCCTGAAGAAACAACAGATTGTGGTCTTATGTGAAATCATTGCAGGGGCTATTGCACTCTCCTCCCTTTCCACCCTTGCTGACTGCTGGAGTAAGCAAGAGAGCTATGGAAGAGGCAGTCCCCTGGGAAAAGCAGTTCCCTCACCCTGACATAACCTCCAGAGGCTCTCCTGAGCCCTCTCAGAAGTGTAGGCACAAATAACAGAGAAACCAGGCCCTGGGGGGTTGTTTTTAGCACTGCAAAGTCTCTTGCAGGCCTAAATAAATAAAGACAAAACATGTAGAAAATGCAGAGTGCAAGAGTGGGATGTTGGAAGACAGTTGGTATAACATGGAAAAAAACATGATGGGAAAATATAACATGGCAATCTGGACTGCCGTGCTACTTAAGCACAAGACCTTTTCCATGTCAAATTTAAGGAAAACTAGCATTCCCAAAGTTAGCCTGCCTCTCTCTTTTCTCACTTAAAGAAATTATTCTACCAGAATCAGGGACAATTTCTGAATTTTTTTTTCAGACCTAGTCTCACCAAAACGAAGTCCCATTTTCTGTGAACGAAGGCTGCCAGGTCCAGGTGCTTGGGCTCTTGCCTCCCATCCCCACACAGACACACAAATACTTATTGACATCAAACAGCTTCCAGCATGATCATTTTTGAATCCGGTTCAAACTTCCAATTCATATTGACTCAAAACAACATGCACATCACGGTAAGAAAAAGAAAAGAGTGATATTGTTTTATTGACTGAAATAAAAGTTCAGAGAAAGAATTACGATAAAGAAACAACAAGAGCAGAAAATGTATCTCCCCTGCTCAGGAAGTCATCCAACCTATGAATGACTTCTGCAGAAGTCCCTTGAAATACATTTTTTGAATTTATATGAGCTACAAGAACGTATATGTTACACAGCTCTGCATTGTTGCTACAGTCACTTACACGCCAAGCCATCTTCTGCTTCCTCTGATACTGGACCTATTGTGCTGCTCTGCATAAAAGTCCTGTCACCTCAGCCCTGCTTTCCATATGGATAAGCTTTTAATTCCCTGCCCATTCAGTAAGACTCAAGGAATCAGGATGTCATTGGGTCTCTGGTTTTGTCCCTCTAAGACTGCAAGAGCAACTAGTCCTTATTTCTTTTTGACATTGCCCAGAGCCAGGAGAAAAGTAGCTTAATTTGTGAAACACTAAGCAATATAATTTTATGTTGGAGCCACCAAAACGCTTCTCCTCAGCTCCACCATGAATTCTCTGTTTTACCATGAGGAGCTGTCTTTATGAACCAAGTGGTTTTGCACAGCACTCCAAACACCCACACATCATTGTATGTCTGTGGCACTGTCCAAAAGTGCATTGCTGCTGCAAAATCAAAGAAAACTTACAAGTTGCTGTGTTGTGGCCATTCGTTTTTATTACACTCAGCTCTTGCATTCTGCTATAGATGATCTTCAGAAAAGAAGGCAAAAAAAAGCCTCCTTTTGTAGGGTAATGGGCTGATCTATTCCCATTGTGATGAGAAGGATCTGACCTTTTTTTTTTCAGTGGGATTGGTGTAAAATTGACTTTGACAATGAGATCCATCAAGACCCAATTCTCTCTATTTCCAATCAGGTATTAAATTAAAGGCTTATAAATAAACCTATAACTCAGCCTGCTGTCTTGCAGATGTTAATTCCTTGACACTTGTTGTACATAAAGCTTAAAAACACTGAAGTTAAATGGGTATTTTTGGCATGACTTAATTCTAATCTTTCAGGTATCATAAAAAGCAGCCAGAAGATATTTATGTCAGACAAACCTGTGTGCAGCTCTTCCAAGCTGTGCTGGGACGAATGTGGTGCTGCCTCAGCACAGCCCCGGCACGAGAGCTGAGTGTGAGCAAATTGCTGGCTGTCACCAGGCAAGCATATCTATTTGACAGCAAAAGATTGCATGACGTATTTGGGGATTTCTGGATGGTGCTTGCATGGCTGCACCCAATACATATTGCAAACCACTTCAGGAATCCCCTTCTGAAGGTGGTTGACCGGAACAAGAGCCATATTTTCCCAGTTCACAGCTCAGGAGGCTGGGTGTGAACATGGTGTTCAGTGAAACCTTCAGGACTGTGGTCTGTAAAGGGTTACAACTAAAATGTCTGTAGAAAATCAGCTTTAAAATGTTATACAACAAAACATGTTATTGCTGGTATTTGAGTCAGGCTTGATAATGCATTTCAGGCTAAAATATTTCTTTGATTGTCACAGAAATATACGGAGAGCCAAGAGTTTGCTTTCAATGTGCAGAATATATTTGGTTGCATTTCATTACCAGAGGCTAATTGTCTGAGAAACAGTTTTCACATCCAGCATTCCTGATACGGTAAAAAAAAAAAAAAAAGCAAACCAAAGAAAGGCTACTGAGAACCAAGAAGCCTTATGTTGCTGATTATTTAAGAGTGAAAGGATTAGTAGTGGCAGTGAGTATTTAGGCACTTCTTGAAAGAAATGTAGGTTAGTTCTTGGATTGATATGGGTGCCCAGTGATCCTGCCCATCACTGAAGTTAGAGCACCACGTGTGTACTGGCTGTTTATAAATACCTCAATAGCCGTTTTCAGTAAAATATGGAAATTCCTTCGTTCTGTAGCTGTTCTCTGTTAGATCATTAAGCATGTCAATACTGCTGAACAATCAAACAGGGGGAAAATGGTTTAATCTGCTTATGCTGGAGTGCTTATTTATTACAATCATTCATCAAGAAGACCTGAAAAAAAGGAGGTTGATTATATCCATTGGTTAAATACCGCATGGTACACAAATGTGGCAAACACAAGAAAAAGATGGGCATCCTGCCTGATAAAGAATTACACTGAAAGTGAAAGGCTGACCTACAGTCAGCACATGTTAATCATTTTTACACCAAAGTGAGTGTAACGTTTCTATAGGGAAATTACTTCAATCTGGTCAGTGCAAGGAGCAGTTTGTATAATCGGATTGCAAATAAGGTTTGATCACATTCCAGCTTAATCTACTCTCTGAGCACCATTTACAGCACTAAATCAAACACTGGGAAGCTGCAGGTGCTGCTTTACAGTCATTACACCCAAGGGGCAGGGACTTGGTAATAAACAGCAAATAAATTGAAGCACTGACTTGCCTGCTACAGGGCATTTCTAATTATCCTCTAGTTTAGCTGGAAATTGTCATGCTCTCATCACAGACTATTTTAACTGCTGCTGAATAAGTGTGACACTTTTAGACTGAATTAACTGAGAATATGAAGAAATGCCATTTTTTTTTTCCTCTTAATGCTGGATCAGAATGTAACTTGCTAAGATTCAAGGAGGACAATCTGTTTTCACGTCCCCATGCTGGAACTAGAGACATAACAACTGTAAGCCTCATATATTTTAATTATGGACTGAAGACCTACCGTAATGAGCAGCACTTGTCATGATAGCTCACACGTATACCAAACAGGCTGATAAGCAGGGCTGCAGCCTCCCATGCTGTAGTGTAGCTGAGCCAGGATTGCTGGTGGTGGTGCTTCCCAGAAAAGTTGATCATGCGAGTCTATGGTGGTCAACAAATAGCACACTGTTGTTGTGATATATTTAGTGAGTTTAAGGGGAAGGGAGGAAGATAAGACCCCTAGCATCTTTAAAAGAAAAGTTGTTTGGAAATGCACAGATAATTGCAATGATTAAAAGCCACAAATATCTTAGCCATTTGTGATACCTCCAGATCCTCCCACCCAGGTTTCAACCTAGTAACTTGTCAACACAAGTAATATTCAGAGGAATGCTGATATAAAAAGACACCTCTGCTGGGAAGAACAATATCGTAGAAGCAAAGGTATGTAATACACCTTGATGAGAGGTGATGAGGTGATCATTCTCTGTACTTTTAATAGGATGAGTGATATGCAGGTAGCTTGACAGCTGCAGTTATGAAGCTTCTGTACAACTCCAACCCAAAACTAAACGGCATTACCTGATAGAAAGATATTAGTTGCAACTAGCTAAGACATATGTCTTTCTATTTTACAAAGACATAATTGTGTAAATTTCCAAACTGGATTAAAATCTCAATTTGTGATAATATTTTTACCCAGATGAGATGCATTTTATTAATATACTGTGAAATAAGATTCATAACCTTAATGTAAATTATTCCCACTAATATCCCTAAAGTACTATTTAACAGGTAGCAGTAATGAATGCAATTGGATCACAGCTCTGCAGATATTCTTTTTCCCCTTGCTAATGAACAGGAGATTACAATAAAGTAATCCTTGAGTTTGCATTTTTTAGGACTTCAAACAATTAGTAGCTTAAAGGATTTATTATAGGAGAGATGTGTGACTGCCAGTTTTGCAGCTCTCGGTGGTCCACCCTCCGAGGGGGACTGTGCAGGGATGGCACTGCAGCATGCAGGGCAGCTCCTGTCATCAGAGCTGCAAATCAGCTCAGCTCGCTGACCTCCACTGCCAGGCCCCAAGGAGCCAATAAGGGCTGCAGATTCACACTATTTATTCCAGCAGGGAGTAAATGGATCTTTTCTGCTGGATAAACTCAGTTGCAGACAGGAATAGCAGAGACTGCCCTAGTGCCCACTGAAATACTGTTGAAGTTTCTAAACCAAACAGAGGAGTGGGGCTTCATTTCTCTGGAAGTGTCTGCCTAGAGCTTTTGTGGTAAAAATAGAATAGAATAGAATCGAGCCCAGAAGATTAAACAAAAAAAAGAAAAGGAAGTTAAAGGCCAGAAAGACTGAGATGTCTGTTGCATCCAGTTCTTTTCCACCTGCCAATTAGGCTTCAAAACTGCATATTTATTTGTAGGTGTTATCACAGGGGCACAAGGTATTACCCTGCCCATAACACTTGGAGGGCTTTCCCCCCCCCCCCCCCCCAAATAGCTACCCTTAACTCTGGTGGCCGTGACTAGGACCACTCAACATTAGCTGGCAACTTTTTTTTTCTTATGGAAATGCAATGAATGTTCCTTTGTTACATGTTGATTTGGTCTGGTATCTGCATTTAAAGTGCCTCCATGTTGTAGATGAGCTATGCTTTTCACATTATGTTCTTTCTTTTGGTTTTCAGGCAAATTAATTAACATGATACAGAAAAGGGAGAATACAAATGCTGAAGCCCTCACTTTAAGCCCTCATACTCTTTTGTTCTCCATTATTGCACCAAATTATTTAATTGGGTCTCTCTGATTGTGCACAGACACAGAAAAGAACACAGTCTATTGTGAAAAGCCCTACAACCATAATGCAGTATCAAATTCAATTCCCATCAAAAGTGCTTGCTGCTAAAAGCCTGTACTGTGGCTGCAGATTAATGAAGATCTGCATTGAGCAAAGTGGTGGTCGTAGAGACATTATTTTTCTCCAATAGAAGGCCTATTCTTGAAGAACAATAAAAGCATAGAAAAGCGTTAGTCTGCTTATGGATGGAAATAAATCAAAATGAATAAGAGGGTTGATGGAAATAGTCTGAAAGCAGTAGAGTGGAATTCTGAAAATACTGTTTTTGTTTTGTAAGGATTTTTTTTTTCCCATAGTCTCTCAAAAATGCTGCTTGATGGAGGCTCAAAAGCCTTGGAGTGAAGGACAAATCTGAAAAATCAGAAACTAATTGCAGAAAATCAGCATTCTACAAATGCATTTTTTTCTGTGCAGAGATGCTGCACAGAATTCAGAGTCAAGAAAATGTAAAGAAAAAGGAAAATGAGTCATTAACTAAACACAAGTTTGATCCAAAGAACAACCAACAGCCCTGAAATAGCATTCAGTCACCTTCAGATGAACTTTTCCTGTTTGCCTTTCTCTTGCCATGACTTTGTACATAGTTATCCTTTCTTCTCCTTCTTCTTTCAGTGTCAAGATCAACTTTGTGCCTATTTGTGTCAATGATTAGGGCAAAATCCCAAAGTACTTACCAGCAATGAGAACACTGCCACTGACTGCAGCTGGACAAGCCTGTGATAGTAATACAAAGAATATTCTTTTTAGAGCCATGTGTTTTCTCTGTTTATACTTGCAGATGGCATCACCCTGGCACTGCCCAGGGTTGGATGTGTTTGAACCCTGAGCTGAGGACTAGGATAGAGCCAACAGGCCACGTTGTGGTCAGTGACAGACTGTCAGTCACTGTCAGGCTCCGCAGAGAGGAGGGAATCCACACCCACATCACCTAGGGCCACCCCCCAGATGGAGACAGCAGGCCAAAATGCTGAACAGGTTGAACATCCTCTCTGGAAGTGTCTCCTCCTACCCTTTGATTATGCTAAAATGCCACCACGTTTAGAATACTGAATTGGGTGAACTGTTGGGTGGCCTAAAATGAGGCCAGGTGATCCCGAAAGAGATATATCCATTTTAAATGCTTAATCTCAGTCCTTCCTTGCACTCCCAGCATCTCAGCTGGGTATACAATCATAAGTGATGCAAAGACTGAGTGCCCAATTTACATGACTATACTCAGGAAGTGGTTCCAACTCTGCACTGAGGATGCACATTTTGAAATAAGAAATGCAGTAAGTCCAAAACAATAGATACTTTATTATCAGTGTGCAAGGCTACTTTTTAAGTCTTGAAGGTCTTTCAGCTCTAAGTCTCCCAGACCTGAGACCTGAAACTCTTTATTGAGAAGAACAACTATTCAACACGGAATCACTGAAGAATCTTTGAGTCACTGCTATGAAAGCCAGGGCAGCAATGAAACTTCTTTCCAGAGCTGGGGCAGCTCATGGATGATTCTGTGCATTATCATGATTCAGAGGTCTACAGTGGCTTATCATATTGAATGACACTGGCCCGCTCTTCAACCCAATAATTTATATAGGATAAAATGGAGCTCATCATACCCAGTGAGCAAGAAGGGATGCAGGTTCTTCTTAATTGTTATTCAAAAGTATGTTCTGAACTCACCTTATAGACTTAAAAGTTTCAACATTCACCTAGGATTTACACTGATGCTTGCTATGAGTGTACTGACAGTGGAAACAAAGTGGAGGTGCCTTCTCGATTTATTTTACCCTGGATGAAGTAACACAGAGCAGCTTTGAATCACCACCTCTAAGTAGATACCCAGAGCCTGGGGACATTACTTCTTTTTACCATGGAAAATGGCCTCTCTCTGCAGCCACTCACACTGGCCCACAGTGGCATCCTGACCTCAACATTTCCAAACTTTGCAGGATTTCTCCGAAACTACAGATGTCACCAACTAGGAACCTGTGTGACCTTAAAGCCCCAAACACCACCTCTAAGTATAAATTTACAATAAATTTACATTAGACTGAGCTCTGTTCTTTCTCATTATTAGCTCTCAGTCTGAGGACTGTGTTGATGTGAAGATCTCTCAGAACATCTCCAAGGACCTGTGTTCCTCTGGTGACACATATAATGCAGGTAAACTTTAAAAATGGCTTGTATTTTGAAAGGTCTCCGTCTAAGCAGCCTAAACTTTCATATAAAACTGCCCCTGAGCATCCAGACCTGGCTGCTCTGATTTCTGGGGTTCTGTGAAGAGGAATGTGGCCTGGAGGCACTGTAGATGTTGAGTGTGTCCAAAAGACAGGAATACAGAAGTGGATGTCAGAAGCTGGGAATACATGTGGGAACAGTCTAGATAGAGCAGCTGTAGCACAAGCACAGACCTGTGCAGGATGCAAACTGTAACTCATGGCTTAAAATGCCACATCTCATTTACAGGGGCCTCATTCTGTTGTGTGCAGTCTTTGCTTAGCTTGAAGAGCTCCTAAGTATTTACGTTGAATAAACAGACCTGAAAATATAAGAGGGTTTGAAATAGTACACACGTTTTCTTCAATGAAGGATTAAGTTCCTGTGAAATACACTGGGTATCCCACAGTTCTGCACGGGCTGGAGGAGATTGCACAGGCCTAGAGACCCACGCATTTTGGGAGGCACAGCTGAGGGTCAGCTGGGACACTTCATGGTGCCCAAAGTGAGTCCGCTGCTGCTACACACCTGAGTGCCAGCTCCTCTTCAGTGCTGTATCATGGGCCTGTCCTGTGTCAGCCAAAGGGAGACTTCGCGGGAGGTTAAAATTGCACATTTTTCAGCACAAACAATGTAAAAGTATTTGATTCTGTCTTAATTAGGTACCTCTTACTACATTTTTCTTTTTGTGGGTGATGATAGCCATCTAAATGGAATCTAGATTTTGAGCAGCATCGATGCTCACTATCCTCTTCATCAGCACCCTCTCCTCACCATCCTCTCTGCAGATAGTTGTGGTGAGTCTTACCCTGAGTTCCATGAGGCAAATCCTGCTGTTGGGAGGGAGATGTGCTGCATAGGTAGCACTGCTCCTGGGATTCACCAGTGTGTGCCACATGGACTCAGCAGTGCAAACCTTCTGGGGGCTGAGATGCTCTCAGGTGCTCAGAGATTTATTCTACCAGGTCCAGAGGAAGGATGAATGTTTTCCTGCACCTGAGAACTTCTTGGAAATTATCTTGAACAACTTGAAATTGGAAAAGAAAGAGAGGAGCCACTCACTGTATTTGTTTCTAAAGATCACTGATGCAGATTGCAAAAATCTTAGTTTTACTTTGATACCTCTTTTCATTTTCCAGATCAACTGTAAGGTAAAAAACATCACTGTCAGGTAAAAAACAACTTGAACAGTTGTAGGTCCCCGCCTATTAAATTGTCTGGCTGTTTTTTTTTGTTTTGTTTTGTTTTTGGTTTTTTTTTGGTTTTTTTTTAATTATTATTTTTATTTTTATTTTACAGATGGCAAAACACTAGAAAGGAGACCATAAACTGCCACCCAGTTCTGTGCCAGCAGAAAGAGAAGGAGATGTGGGAGAGTGCTGGGTGGTGCAAGGACAAGACTCTATGGCACTGCTGTGAGCTGAGTCCCTGGTCTGAGCCCTGCCTTCTCTGGTAATTACTAAGCACCTGCATGTTGGTCTGTCTTGTAGGGATGTGAGCAGCCACAAGGGCTGACTATCGCTCCTCATGGCTGTGCTTCTGTTCACATTAAGTCACATGAAGTTTGTAATTCCCACAAGCCATGTCCAACAAATTAATTATTTTGGACAGCACTGTACATTTGGTAACTGATTCTCTGTATGACATTTAAATACTTCTGCTGAACCCTAACCCAAGACTGATATTAGAGGAAAATGCAAGTTCTTCACTCAGCTTGTTTGACCAGACAAGAGAGCAAACTAAACGAAATCAGAGAGTATATTGAGCTCATACACTGCTCTCTTATCATCTTATTAAAATAGCATTTGCTAGGAACAGTGGTGTAAAACAACACTTATGGATTTATACACCTGCTTTTGTTCTAGCAAAACAAGGTATGAATGAAATCCACCCCTTATTGGGAGAAAACCTCTAGCTTTTGCTGCAGCCTACCTAATGTAGCAGCCTACCACACTGACTACTTGAACATTGCATTTCTACTCTCAGATTATCTTGGCCTGAATACTTCAGTAGGTCTTCTAAACTGTGGGATTTGAGGGTTGGCAACTAAACTTTCTCATTGGGCAATTCCTTTCCCAAGCAAAACTTCCCTCAATAAATACTGCAAGCATCTTGTGCCTGCACTGTCTTTGAAACGTCTGTCTGTTTGGCAACAAAGGCACTTAAGACATAGTGAGCTTTGCACTGTGTTATAACTTTCATATTACCCTTTGCACGGCCATTTTACTTCAGCTGCATGCTGTGTATCATTCATTGCAAGTTTACTTCATTCTCTGAATTCATAGCTGATGCTCTCTGGACCATAAAATTTCAGCTGCAAAACCAGAACATCTCATTATTTCTGAAATATCGAGCTTGTATCTTCTTGATAAATAATTCCTACTAGTATAATGTATCAGACTAAAACATATTTTCTGAGGCCAGTGAGGTTAAAGCGGCAATCTCACCTTTTTTAATTTTTTTGCCCTGAAGACAGTGATTTCCATATATAGAGTGACCCCGGTTTGTGTTGAACATGGGGAATGAGGATGAAGCATGAAACGACACATATTGCTGTCAGAGATTTGAAATGAGGCCTGCTAACCTGTAGGCAGCCTTACAGGACTAATCAGTCCCTCACATTACCAATGTATTCAGATTTGCTGCATGCGGCAGCCAGCAACGGCCAGGGAAGTTTTCTTTTTTTATCACTGCCATTGACAAACATTACATTTTAATGCAATTCTCCCCTTCCATCTACTGTCTAAAAAAAAAAAAAAAAAAAAAAAAAACAAACCACACACACACACCAAATCCTTTGACACCATATCTCTGAGACACTGGTCTCATCTGGTTTCCTTGATGCTTGAAGAGTGGGTGCGACTGTGTTGATTTGCTTTTGAATATACATTAGTCAGCAGTGCTTAAGCAGCTGATAACATTTTTTTACTCTTGTAGCTGACAACACAAACTCTTTTGAATTCATCTTGCTTCTTAAACTTTGCCTCTGTAGTTTACGGTAGCCCAAGACACCTGAGCTGAGTTTGTTTGGAGATGTTGGAAAATGTGTTAACAGAAATGAAAGCCAAAGCCGACTCACAAGATTTTTCTTTCATTACAGTATTCTAAGCATTGGTCAAAGCATCACCAAAGAGCCACTTGAATCCATAAGCTGACTTTTCCATTCAGGGCACATGCCCAGTGAAGACTGTTTTCTCCCTTTTGTAAGATAGAAATTTCAATGCTGGTAAAATGTAATACATACTCTTTCAGACCACTGTTGTACTAAGTGCTACTTCATCTACAGGCAATAGCATTTCTTGTGTTCTTGATATATGTGATGACTCTCCATTTCAAGGTTTTTTTATACAGGGAAATGTATGAACAGAAAAGGATAGAAAAAAAACACTAAAAGTCCTAGTGAGTAGCAGCAACCCAGTATGAAAATGTCTTTAAATGAGGATTACATTACCAAGTTTTCATGTGGAATAAGGCACAGCAAGAAGAGCTGGGTCAAGGGCACAAGCCATACACCCCTCTAGTGCCAGTCCAAGCAGAAATCCACCTGGAAATGTACGTTATCACCTGGCATGCAAATCCCTCTCCTTCGATGCTTCGGCACCTTCTTCAGGATTTGTGGTGTGCCTGGAGTCCTTAAGTATTGCTCACTAATACAGTTTTGGAACTCATGGCATCACAGTGAGACATGCAGCAAGGAGGAAGAGCAGGCATTGGTGCTGAGGCCCAGCACATCAGCTGCATGCTTGACATGTCCAGCATTCGTCCTCCTGTCTTCCATTGCATCCTGAGGACATGGGTTTTGCTCCTGTTGAGCCACCAGTTCTCTTCCCAAAGGAATAAAGTAATGGTGCTCTCAGCCCTTATGTCCCAGCAGGTTTTCTAGTCACTTTTTCCCTGTTTGGATTCTTTGTAGGAAAGGAACAGTGGAGCTTGCATCACAGCTTGCTTTGTTTGGTTAGAGGATCAGTGTTGTAAAATAAAATTGACAGTAAGAAGAAAAATTAATGTCTTTAGTGTTGAGTACTGATAATGCTAAAGATTTTCTGGAGGATGTTTTGCACCTCTCAACCTGAGATGGTGCTCCTGCAGGGTGACTTAGGCCACTCTCTGTCCCACTCTGGGCTGCACATTTCTTTACACTCTTTTCTTCTTTTACCAATACTCATGCAAACCTCTAACAAGCCAGCTCCAGGCATGAAACTAGCAAAAAATTAAGTTGGGATTAAAAAAAATAATTACTAAAAGCTTAAAAGTTTTGCAGATTCTGATCCTAAATGTGCTGAGCAGTTCTTCAAGATAATGGGCACTCCACAAATTTAGACCCAACCTTCTCTCATTCTGGAAGAAAGGGAGATGAGAAGGAGATATGGTAGCTTGGAATAGTGATTACCCTGCTCAGTGAGTCCTTAGTGTATCCTTCAGCATGATGTAGGTGCTTAAGCCAGGTCCAGGATAGCAGCTCTGGAAATGACAGCGCTATGGTGACACCAGCACAGCGGCCCAGCCTGGTGAGCCCTGCAGGGGGGAGGTCACGTCTGTAACTCCAAACTGCACCAGCTGCCAGCCAGGGATAAGCCAGGACACGGGTCTCCCTGAAGTGCCACGTCCGTGCCAGCCCTGTAGGGACCTGCTGGGCTTGCTGGACACTTTGGACAGCACTGCTCATCTCTGTGTGGGCAGCTTTGCTGAGCAATCGACCTCCACTGGGATTAGTGGCCACCCAGACCCAGCCACCGTGTGGTGTAGATGCTCCATGGGATGTGCCTCCAGGTCACTGTATGGACATGGAGAACAACCCCCCAGCTAGTCACTATGTGCCATTTCTCAGTGCTTCACTCCCACTCAGAAGGATTTACCTGGAGGCTTGATTTACCACTAAACTCGAAAGCAGCTCTGGGGAAATGTCTGCTCTTCACAGAACAGAAGAAGGGAAATTTCCCACCGAGGTTTTACATAACTGTTATTTTTTCCCCTTGTATAATGTATGCAGTTGAACTCGGGGTCTTTTTCCACTTGAAATAAAAGAGCTTCAAAGGCAGTTTAAATAAATAAGAAAGTTTGATGAAATGATAGAATATTTCTGGAGGAGAGATCATTGGCAAATTTATTTTAGGTTTTTTTTTATAAACCATGGCATCTTGTTTTTAAAAAGATGATTGAAGTCTTTGAATTTGCCCCTTGGACCCATTTAAATCTGGTTTCTAATCCCTTAGTCTCTGTAAACATATGAAACCTCTGTTTTGGTATTATCATTTGAGTCCTAAGTATCTGCCAAATGCGTACTATATCATCAAATATTTGTCATACAGTTGTGATTAAGATGTAGAGCCCTCAAAAAGGTTGATAACAGTTTAAGCAACTTTGGAGTAAATGAAGGGATTTAAAGGATTAGAAAAGAGATAACAGATGTTAAATGTGTACAGATTTTTCTGAAAGTTTTATTGTTTTTTAAATACATGGCACAAATAATGAAATACAGAAGGTTTTCCTGCATGTTATATTCACAATTTCCACTCTCCAACATGTTAAAACAATTAAAAATCAGGTATCACTGTCACCATTCATCAGAGTATTTTACATCCAACTGCCATCATTCAGACACTTGATGAAGATGACTACTTTTCAGTGAGGCAGAAAAGAAGCCCACATGCTCCCAGACCTCACAAACCAGTCTAGTGAGCCAAATGTACTCCTTCTCCTTTAAATAAAGGCTCCAGGCATTGACTTACCCCACCTGTGTTGGCTCTTTGCTGCAATGGGTTGCACAGAGGCCCTTCCCTGGAACTGGAGCTGAGGAAAGAAGGAGGGTAAATGGGGAGAAATGGCCAGGTTTCACCTGGGGTAGCACAAGTCCGAGACCTGGACATGTTGCTGTACCTGGGGACAAGAGGATTCTCTTGGAGACTGAGGAAACCATTAAAAACTAGATTTCATTCCATGCCCTTGGTATGGGTTATTCATTTGTCAAATTAGTGGTGGGATGATCTCTAAAAGAGAATTTAAGGCTGGGCCCTTGATTTGTCTCAGAGGTCTAAAAGGTTTGTACAAAAGCTTCTTTCCACAGGTTTCATTTTATCCATGCGAAGAAATGGATTTTCAAACACCAAGAGAGCTTTTCTCAGCCAAGCAGGTTAAGTCAGCTCTTCTAGTTCAGGC
The DNA here is from genome assembly GCF_024509145.1 of Vidua macroura. NCBI lineage: Eukaryota > Metazoa > Chordata > Aves > Passeriformes > Viduidae > Vidua > Vidua macroura. The sequence goes on along the minus strand of NC_071572.1, from coordinate 41,330,684 downwards.
ACTCACATGTTAACAGTTATTATTGTATTTTATGAGAGCAGACAAACTCTGACAGATCTTACTGCAGAAAGGCTGGGTGAATAGTTCTTATCCTAACATGCCTTGAGTCTGTAAGGGGAAACAGAAATAACTGTGCAAAGGATACCTTGTTGTAAATGGTGACCAAGCATGTTTGCACAGACAAGATGATTATTCTTGGATGACCAGGATGAGGGTCTCAGTGGAGTTGTTGTACTGTTGAGTATGATCCAAGACAAGAACAGTTTTGAACTTGGAAATAAAGTTCTTTCCTGGCAGCAGATGGAAAATGTAAGACCACACCCGAAAAAGTGTGTTTATACCAGGTGCTGCTTTACAAGATGGGCATTGGAGTAGTAGAAAGAGCAATGGAGGTGCTCAGGTGTTTCAGCAGGGAAGGGAGTTTAAGAAAATAGACTCTTCATTTGTTGCAAAAGAGAAGGCAGAGAAAAAAGAACATGAAATGCCTGAGACACTGAGGAGTGGCAAAAAGCTGGATGCCAAGGATGTAAGAATGGAACAAAAAGCTGGAGGAAGAGAAGACAAGGTTTTCACAATGTTTCTGCACATTATCTCCCTGTAGAGGGTAATTAATATGAGGAGCACAATAACCCACAATCGTCAGGCAGCCCTGGATGTGTTTACAACACAATGGTTTGCTGCATTGGCAGGAGAAGCTGCAAAGTCTCTTGGAAACCCCCTTGTTAAAATTCTCCCACCAAACAGAGTTATATGACAGAGATAAAATCAAAAAAGCTATGTCATAAAATGCATTTCAATTAGCAAGGGAAGTAAGAGACAAGCAAAAGAAGTTCTTCAACAAAACAGAAATAAAAGTAGAATAAAGGGAAGTATAAAACACATTAGTAAAAGGCAAAAGAGACCAAATAAGCAATGAGGGAGATCAGACTCAAGTGTCCAAAATCTCATTTACTGTGGCTTTCCCTCCTTTCCCTCTTCAAAAAAAAAAGAGGTAAATTGCAGCCAATTATTTATAAAAATCAATTTTTAGAAAGAAACGGGAACTCTAGCCAGGATAACAAGACCAGCTTGCATTGCAAAATAATTCTTTTGGGTAAACAGTCAAGCTAAGGGGAACACAGTTGATGCTCCAACACAGAAGGAATGATTTGCAGTCTCCCACAAGGCAATACTGAGCTACAAAAAGACCGCGTCCTGGTAGTTGCTGTTGGAGGCTGTGGTGACACTGAGCTGACATTTTGGACTCCTAAGTCTCTGAACTGTGGTCTCAGCACAGGACAGGCAATTAGGCATGGAAGTGCTGAAACGCTATATCACCTTAGCTAACTACCTCTATTTTTAGTGCAAAATTAATTTTATAGGTATATGGGATAGTCACACAAACAAGTCGCTGGGGCAGGAGAAGGTGTGAACTTGGTGCAAATCAGCTGCCCTGCAGTAACAGCCTTTGCACCAGTTCTGATCATGGGATACATGAAGGAGAGTTTCCTCCTCAAAAAGTAAATAAAGGGTAACAGGCAGGCTGGAGAAAGAGAATTCCTTGTGGGGAGAGGAGCAATTAAGCACAGCAGTAATTAGTTCCCATATCCATATCCCGTGCATGAGGACGCAGGAATATTTCGGAAGGACATATACTTCCCATTTGTGTTCAAAATACTGTACTTTAGGACATGATCTGTCAAAATAACCATGTGGCTTAATTGGTCTCCCAAGGCTGTTTGCCTTCATTCTGTGATCATCTTTACAAGTGTGCATTCAACTGGTAACTGGTGAGTTAGTTCACTGGGGGAATCACAGCACACGTGCTTCTGGCACAAGGGGGTAGAAAGTGTGAGACTACACAAGAAATATTTTGGAGAGCCTTGAGTAAAATACCAGAGGCAATATGAAAAAGATAAAAATAAGCACTGAGAACAATTTCCATGTCAAGTGCCTTGGAAGTCAAGTCAAGACCAATAGGCTTTGGACTGCATCCCAAGGAAGATGTGTACAGTAGTGTGTTGGAGGACTTTTGCTCTGTGTGCTTCAGGCATTTTAACCTCATTAGACTCATATTTAAACAGCTCATTCAGACTCTGCAATATTTTTTCCCAGATCACTGTGATATTATTTCTGAAAATTAAGTAGAAATCTACTTTCGTTGTGATGCATCCTTGTCAACCTGCTGTCAAAATCAGCCTCAAAGAGGCTTTCCCCAGTGTTAAATAATGGAGCCATTAAGGTCTTTTGGAACACATCCTCAGGGCTTTTTTCCTACATGGTTTCCAGTCAGAAGCAGGTGGCTAGAGATGGCAGCATCTTCTACAAGAGGAGGCAAATAGTGCACAGTAGGGGCTGGAAAGCAGAAGGTTGGTGCTACCACCCAGGATGTCAGGATTCAGGCAAATGAGCATGCAGGAGCTCAGAGTGAGCTGAATGCTGAGGCTCCCGTAGAACAGCTGCTGGAGATCTGGTCAAAGGGATTGGGGGACCTCAGGGAGGGGCAAGCACCTCTGACAGTGTAAGCACCTAGCTTGTGGGCAGACACCCACATGTGTGTGCCCTTTCTGAGGAGATAAATCCCATTCCTCCAGCTGTGGTGACCCGTGCTATGTTGCGGGTCATTCTCATGCCAGCACAGACCCTTCCTGGCTCTCACAGTGCGTATTTCCCTCTTCTCACCTTTCTAGTGTCAGTGTGAGCCTTTCTATTTATTTCAGTGGATGAGGAGACAGGACTTGAAAGGGCAAATCTACCATCAAAACCCCCACTCTAGCTAGGAGGAACAATTTGAAAGGGTGCCGTTTTCTAGAGCAATGCCCCCCAGGTGAGCTGTGCTCCACAGGCTCTCTACAGCTCCAACCAAATATTGTCATGCTTCCCTAATATTACACCCTGTACTCATTAGATTTGTTGATTACTGCTCTTTTATTTAGTTATCCCTTTGTAAAGCAATGATGCCCCTATATTTAGCTGGGGGTGGCAACAACAACTTTTGGCATAATGTAGAGGGAAAAAAAACTTGCACCAGCCCTTGGTGATCTGCCTGGGTAGCTTGTTTTATTGGATTTTGTGATATTGAGATGGTTTGGCAACTGTTGTCGTGTCAGATTGAGAGGTCACTTACCAGCCTCTATCAGAGATTTAAAGGCACTGCAAGGAAACTCCTTGTGTCAATTTGACTCAATTTGCAAACTAATGAGTTAAGCCCTCCCAATGTGTTTAGGGTCACCTCAGATCTATTTGGGAAATGTTTGACTATTAGCATTTAAAGCTTCAGATGTGCCATTTCCCCCTTCTGCTCCCCAGCCCTCCCCAGGTTGCTCTCTCCTTTAATTTCCCTGCAGGTTTTAGAAAGGATGCATTAAATTAAAATCACTAGCTGTTTTGTGAGCAGTCTTTTGTGACCAGTAATGAATGTAATGAGTGAAAAAGGAGAGGGAAAACAGGATGATTAAATGATGCTGGGCTGTTTTTCACCCAGCAGTTTGCAATGTGACACAAATGGACAATTGGGGCTTTTCTTTTCCCATTAATTTGTATCTCTGTTTGCACTTGTCACATAAAAAACAGACTATTTACTAAAACATGAGGTAGGTAACAGATGCCACCCCCTCTGGAGCTGAACCTGATTGACCCTATGCCTGATAGTACAGTTGTGCAATGTTATTTTGGATTTTCTCGGTGTTGGACGCAGCCCCAAGTACTTTGAAGGCTAGCTTTTACTATCATGTGCCTTTAGAAGGATTGGTTCTTTGCCTTGTGTGGTTATTATGTTGTATAAAAACACAGCAGTTATTTTGAAACATTTTTCCAATCAGAACTGAGAAGCAGTCAGGAGTCAATTTTTTTTTTCAAACTACAGGCAGAAAGAAAAGCATTCTTTCCTAAAACAAATGTTGGGGTTTTTCCATGACCTGTATTAATCAAAAGCTTTAGTAATTAATCAGTTTTCTGAGCCAACATGTGCTCTGTGTGCGTGCATGTGTATGTTGATTAAACCAAGCATCTGGATCTGAAATCTTTAGATATCTATGTTCATTAGACTGTTTTGGGACTATTCTGAAAAACATTTTCTGCCTACTACAAATATACCAGATTCCTTCTTACTGTTTGCTCATTCCAATGAATCCCACAAAACAGCCCCCCAGCATGGGAACAGCCCATATTTAGTACCCTAACTAAAGCGGAGCCCATGCAGCTCTATGCTCTCAATTTAAAAGTGGGGCTGTTTAATCTTGGTAAGATTCACACCAAGGTTTTAGCCAGGAGTGGATCTAGAGTTTTTGGAAAGCACCCTGTGACACAGTCCAGCCCAAGCCCTGGGAAATGAACATGTGGCTAAATGAAATAGTATAAAACTGAGTATGGGAGCAAGGACATTGTCCATCTGATGTTTCACTAAATGTGTGTTTAAAATGGGTGCACTTGTCACTCCTATGGGCCTCACAGGAGGCTGGATCAAGGTCTGGCTGAAGCAATCCATGGTTAATGTCAAAATCCATACAGAGCACCTTTGCAATAATTCTCCCGGGGACAGGGAAGAGTAGCATTTAATTCAGAACTAGCAGAAATGAGCTGAAGCTGGCTAGGGTGTAATATATTTTAAAAATGAACTTGGATTCACAAAGAAATCAGGTATTTTTAACATGATTTTTTTCACAGCTGATGGGCTGTATGAAATGATAGGTCCTGTAGCTCTGACAGGGCTCCAAGGAAAGGCATCATTGCCAGAAACAAGTGACACATGCAGTCAGCCACAATGCTTCAGCAACAGGCAGCCTTATCCTACTATTAAGTAAACACTTCATCCAATTTCCATTTCAATTTTATCGTTGCTGCCGACACAAGTCATTAAAATGCACAAGCTATCTTTGCAATTATTCATTCAAATAACACTTTAAATTGTAAGGGGTATTCTTGCTCCTGAACTTGCAGAGCTGCCATCCACACCTCATTGAAACACTCCTGGAAAAACTCAGCGATGGGAAAGTGGCCTTTTCATCCTGATTCGCCTCCGCTTAAAGATCTGCTTCTGCTCACAGGAGGAAAATGAACTCTCATGCAAATAAGGCAACAACGGTAAATAGTTTTTGTTTTGTTTTTATTGAATGGGAAAACAAACTTTAATTTGAATACTAAACCATCCAGAATATCTAGCTGAAAACATGTTTTTATTATTTACATTCCTAGGTTTGGCTTGTTATGCTTCTGGCATATCTATTCATATCTCTTGCAATATTTTTTTCATTTCATATATTAATATTTAATATTCTTTATACATTGTTCAACCTTAATGGTTGTCTAATTTCTGTTTTTCATCCACAGAGAAGCTATTAATTTATGAGCATATAGGGCAGTAAGTAATAATTTGCATGAATGCCTTGAGCAGATATGCTTCCATAGGCCTCCCATAGCATAGACTTCGGAAAGGGTGATACCATCTATTGGCCAAGCTTCAATGAACACTCTTTACAAGAAGAAGGAGAAAAAAAAGTTTTTTAATCCATAAAGAAGTCTACTAAGTGAAAAATCAAGAGAGATGACAGGAACTGGATTGTTCCTAGGGTTTGTTTTGATTTTTTTCCCTTTTATTAATGTGTTAAATATATTCCTGTGGTTTAGAAAGCATCACAGAAACTAAAGTTTTCTGTACATCTTCAGCATTTACAATGAGCATTAAAAAAGATTCTCAAAGACTGGCTGGCCTGCAGGGACATCCCTACTCCTGGTCTTCCCAGCCGCAGTCTGGGACTTTCTTTCCAGAGGGCCAGTGATAATTTACACCCTGTGGTAAGACTAACTTCTGTGTCCTTCCACAGACAGATGTCAATGTAAAGCACTAATAATGTTTACAATATTACTGTCCTCAAAAGACGCAAATGAAGCAAATAATGGAATTTATTTTGCATTCTGCTGAGTATGGGGTGGAGAAAAACATTGTTTGTTGGTTAAGTGCATGTCTACTGTCTTCGCATACAGCTCATTAGAGCATGTGAAACTGCTTGTTCTGAGTAAATTCATGAATACAAAACATTTCTGATGGAAGACCTTTGTACTGGACAGAAGACTTGAGGAATCTGCAAATTTCTTGCAGGCACAAAACTTTGACAGAGTTTTCCATGTGAAAGGGTTGAAACTTCTTGTTTACACCACCAAGCCCTCATTTCATTTTTTTCTGTGAATTCCTGTATTAAAATTCATAGAATAGAACATTAGAAAATATTAGAATAAATAGTTAAATTGTGGTAATATTTTTTTAAGTTGTTGAGGGCTTTTTCATTGATTGGTTGATTGTTTTTTTTTTTTATCTGACACACATATAATATTAGCTCCCTGACTAGATATTACAGTGTGATCAAAGCACATTTCAAAAGGATGGACTTCCTTGTGTAAGGGAAAGCCTGTATTCTGACAAAGTTTTTATAGAAAGCTTGAGCTCTCCATTTAGTGTAGGTGCACCTGAGTAGAGGCTTGCAACCACCAAAGACCCCCCAAAACCTTGAAGGGATAAGAAATGAAGGAAATACCTGACAGATACCCTTCTGTGCTTTCTCCCCTAGCATCTATTTAAGCAGAGGAGTTGATCTGTCAATTTCTCCTTCCATTTTAAGAGTAGAACAAGAGTCCTATCCACCAGGCAAGAAGTTACTGCAGAATGTCCTGCAAAACATCTCCTTTGCCAACAGATATTTCCAAAGCCGTCATTTACAGACATTTTCTTCATATTTCACGTGCAGTTCACAAAAATAGAGCAGCAGAGCCTATGCATGTCATCTTGGCTTGCTTTGCTGCAAGAATGCATTCAGGCAGAAATATGTGTGACGTTTTCTTCAGTCATCTACTTTTTATGTGTAGTGATAACTCCAGTTAAATTAGACCCAGTGGCCTCAATAATCTGATCATGCATAGGGGGTAACCAAGTCAAAGCCTGGCTTTGGGAGCACTCACACAGAACACAGTGGTCACAGCTCTCCTGTCCAAACAAGGGGCTGTGAGTGAGGTGTAGATCTGCAGGGAATAGTCACAGGGTGATAAAGGCACTGCTTTTAGGGTACTGTCTGCCTGACCCATCCCAGACAGCTTCTAGGTGCTCCTCCTTGTCTCCTCTTGAGACAAAAGTGTGAAGAGAACAAGACTCATGCTTTCTCTCATTCTCTCTTTCTTTCTCTAAAAAGATGATGTTTGCTGATTTACTTTGATGAAACTTAACCTCATTTTTTCCTAGCATTTTGCCTTGGGAAAGTTTAGAAGTCCATAACTAAAGGTCTGATTTAGTTGTTTAAGCACTTCTGCCTGGTCTCTCAGCTGAGTTGAGAGAGGATTCACTGCTTTCAAAAGTATGGCACTGCTGATTTGGACATCTTGTGTAACTGGACATCCATTAACTGAATGATATCTAGCTTTAAAAAAAAACCCAAAGTAGTCCTCCATGTTAAAGACAATTTAATTTTTTTTTCTTATTGTGTGGATTGTAAAAAAGAAGGAGTACATGGTAGAAAGTGTGGCTGGAAAAAATCAAATGACAATTTATCTTCATAGTAATTTTCTACTCAATTTCCATGGTTGAAGAACTAAAACTCTAATATTAAAGTTCTAAATTAAGCTGTGTATGTAAGTGTACTAATAGTACTTGGTAACATGTAAAATAATCTGTCATATTGCTTTTCCAACTAATCATTAATGAATTAATGAAGGGGTTTCCACTGGTTTTGTACTGTGTAGCATAATGAGATATACAGTATTTAAGGCTTTCAAAGATTTAGGACTCTATTAATGAAAAATAATTATTATTTTACAACACTAATTAAGTATAATTTGCATGGAACTAACATTTTCTAATCCCTAAACATTAGGAATGACAACAGCTCCTCTTGAAGCTGTTAACTGCTCTGCAACACTTTTTAAAGGAAGATGAATGGAAAAATGTGCTGGCAAAGAGGGATGCTGGTAACAGCATCCAGGCAGAGAGCCTCCAGGCAGATTGGGAGAGGCACTTGAGCACCTGCAGGTGCCTCTCTACAGCTTTACATCCCCCATTTTTGGATTTAGCAGAAGTAAGAAGAGGACACCAGGACTGATTTGCAAGGTGAAAAGTGAAGCTGCCTTTTGTACTCCCTGTATGGATCCTGAGGACTTGGCAGAGACTTTTCTTTTGCCATAAAGGGCTGTCCTAAGCAGGTGTTGGAATGGGATTTACTTACGGGTTTAACAATCTGCTTGTTAAGCAGTTTCCTTTTGTATAGGTTTTCCCAGGAGCATCCCACCTTGTCCCTGCTGCAGGCTAAGGGTATGTCCCTGGTCATTTATGCTGGTTCACTCAAGAAGCAGCAAATGGTTAAACTGGTAAATTGTTGATGGTGTTCATGGACTAGTGGACATCAAATTGCAAGGAATTGAAACTGCACATCCAAGACCCAGCTGCTCTGTATCTGTTTTTCAGCACAGGTGTGCCAAATGAACATCACTTCTGCCTGGTGCCTGCTGGACTCTGTGACACCCACAGAGTCACAAATAACACCCAGAGGTGGTATTTGCAGGGCTCCTGCGTGGTCTAGATAGTAGATGGCAGATACTAGCAGCAGGAGTTTTTCACTCTTTCTTCATGTATGGGTGATAAAGAAGAGCAATCTTACTTCTGCCACTTACTTTCCAGTTAAAATACTAATAGTCTCCTTTACGGGTAGGGCAGTCTATAAACAGTAAGCTATACAGATCTTAAAAATCATAGAATGGTATGGGATGAAACGGACTTTTAAAGGTCATCTAGTCCAGTTCCCTGGCAATGAGCAGATTGCTCAGAGCCCCATTCAACCTGACCTTGAATGCTGCCAGGGATGTTGCATCTACTATCTCTTCGGGCAACCTGTTCCAGTGTTTCACCACCTTTGCTGTAAAAATTATCTATCTAATCTAAATCTATTCTTTTCTAGTTTAAAACCATTATCCCTTGTCCTATCACAACAGACACAGCTAGAAAGTTTAGCCCCATCTTTCCTATAGGTCCCCTTCAGGTGCTGGAAGGCTGATGTAAGATCTCCCCTGGAGCCTTATCTTCTCCAGGCTGAACAACCCCATGTCTCTTAGCCTGTCTTCATAGCAGAGGTGGTTCAGCCCTCTAATCACCTCTGTGATGCTCCTTTTGTCTCTCTCCAACAGATTTCCTGTGCTAAGGAATATATCACCTATCCCTTTGTTCCACTTGCCCAAAATTTACAAATGCTACCGCAAACAAGATTGAAGTTATAAATCAGGAATGAAAGAAAATGTGGCAACAAGTCTCAAGGAGATAGAAGGTGTCTCTAGAGCTGGAGAACCTCTAGGTCATATAAACTGCATCCTGTTCCAGCTGCACTCCATGCTTGACATGCAATCTTTTGCAAAATTCTGCTCTCTTAGCCTGTGGAGACCATAAACTTTTAATTGCATTACCAGCAGCTGAACATTTGACTTTGCACTATAAGGCTATTCTAGTATTTGGGAGATTTGACTGCAATTTTGAAGGCTTTGCTGATTTATAACCATGTGACGTACTGCAAAGAATATTTGCAGAGGTCAAATTAATAACTGACAGGAAGGCAAATGGAACAGAGACTGAACAGAATTTGTGATTTCATAATCTTGTGATATGTTAATTTTATGTCTTTTATCTATGTGCATTTTATTAACGACAACACTATGTTTGCCATGCCACTTCCTCAGTGAGAAGTGCATTTTGAGGAAAGAGAAGTCTATAGGAGGTTTGAAGGATCATTTAATTTCTTATAATTAAGGTCTATTAGAAAATAGCATATGAATGGATTTCCCTTAAATGTTCAAAGTAAGTTTTGCAGCCTCAGAATGAAGACTGAAATAATCTAATAAGGAAAAAGAATAGGAATAAACAAATTAACTAGTTTTAAGGACTTAAACAATACTAGTGCTAAATGATGCCGGACTTAAACATTCCACTGGGGGTTCATGGAGTCCATATGTCAGAGAGGGACAGGAGCTTCTTCAGTCATCAGGTTACCAAGTTGATAGAGAGGGAAAAATAACGTTGCTGGGGGTCGATCCATCCCACTCCTACCACTTTGATGACAGGGACAGCAGTAGATGCCCAGAGTCCAGAGAGCGATTCCAGGTCATCAGGAGAGCACCTGGAGAGCAGCACAAAAGAATTCCAGCTACTCCAGCCAGTAAATCAGCTACATCAGGATAAATCTTATATGTGTCTTTGCACATAGAACAGGAAAAAACCAAGAGGAGTTAGAGATGTGCGCATACCTGCAGGGCTAAGATCTTACTGGCATCACAGAGACGTGGTGGGAAGGCTATGACGGCTAGCGTATTGGAATGGATGGACACAGGCTCTTTAGGAAGGACAGGCAGGGGAGCTGAGGAGGTGGGGCTGCCCTCTATACCAGTGTCCAGCTGGAGTGCATGGAGCTCCAGCTGGGAATGGGTGAGGAGCCAAGCCAGAGTTTATGGGTCAGGATTAAAGAGAGGGCAGGGAGAGGTGACATTATAGTGGGTGGTCTGCTGCAGGCCACCTGACCAGGAAGTGTCAAGGAGGCCCTCTACAGACAGACGGGAACAACATTGCGTTCACAATCTCTGGTCCTCATGGGAGACTTCAACCACCCTCGCATCCGTTGGAGGGACAACACAGCAGGACATAAGCAATCCTGGAGGTTACTGGAATGCATCAACGTTAATTTCCTTCTCCAAGTGACAGAGGTGCCAATGAGTTGACTTGCTATGCTGGACTTTGTTCTCACTGACAAGATGAGACAGGTGGGGACTGGCGGCTGAAGGGAAGTCTGGGCTATAGTGACCATGAAGTGGTCACTGCTTAGGGCAGGGAGGAAAGCACACAGCAAGCTCACTACCCTGGACTTTAAGGAGAGCAGACTTTGTCCTTTTCAAGGCTGTGCATAGAGAATCATGAGATAAAGCTCTGGAGCAAATAGCAGCCCAAGAAAGGTGGTTAATATTAAAGGATCGCCTCCTCCAAGCTCAAGAGCAATGCATTCCAATAAAAAGGAAGCTGGGCAAAAATGGCAGAAGACCTGCAAGTATAAAAAAGGACAATCTCAAGCACAAAAAAAAAAAAAAAAAAAAAAAGCCTACAAAGGATGGAAACAAGGACTGGTAACCTGTGAGGAATACAGAGAAATGTCTCTCTGTAAAAAGGACGTAGATCTGTTGGAGTGAGTCCAAAGTAGGAACAAGAAGATTATCACAAGACTGGATGAAACTTTGAGCAGCCTGGTCTCGTAGAAGGTGTCCCTGACCATGGCAGGGAGGTTGGACTAGATAACCTTTAAAGGGTCCTTCTAACACAAGCCATTCCATGGTTCTGTGATACAGTCTCTCTTCCTCACACTCCTGGGTTTATTAGGTGATCAAGCTCCCCTTTTTAGAGCTTGTCAGTATTGCATCTTAACCTCATTCCTCACATCCATCAGGGCCCTCACACAAGCTGCACACAGGAAAGGGTGTCAGCATACTGTCCTTCACTCCCTTCCTGCAATTGTGCTGACAATCTGGGACCCTTCCAGCACCTTTTGTCATTACTCCAAGGTTGCTGTTCTTTCCTTTCTGCTCACCTACCTCCTGCCCTCCTTATTGGTCACTAAGTCAATTTGTGTGAATAAACTGATAAAGCAAAAGGGTTCATTTTATTTTTATGAAAATTTCTTTTCATACATTTTATTCAGTCTCTACTTTGATTAATCCTCTTAAAATTTATCTGCTATTCTGGATAAGAGGAATTAAACAAAACAGAAAAAAATCTTTAGCAGCTAAATATTTTACATATCTATATATTTTATTGGTCAGACCATAAAGACCTTTCAAAAAGCCTTCTGAAATTTCGAGGCATTGAGAATAAAAATGTGATATCCCTGAAGTGCTGTGTGTTTCATTTTCTGTCTCCAAATGGTCTTTAACAAAACTCTCCAGAAATAAACCCAAAACAATTCTTTTATGAGTAGATGCAACATAAAGCAATTAACGGCCTCTATTTCAGTGTCCAAGTGGGAAAGTCTAGATGCAACCAGTGAGTACTTGACTGTAGCTTTTACTATACTGTAGCTGTGGGCCCTGATAAACATTCAGTCATTATCTGATAGACAGGAACTGTTCCCATATTATAGACACTCTTCTGAGAAATTTTGTGTCATAAAAATGAATAACACACAAATTTGCTGATATGCATTTTATAACATAAACTTAAATTTTAAACTTACTCATCAATGTTAACTGACACAGTTGTTTTCATCTTCTGTTTTCTGCTTGCATTTAAAAGGGAGCACTGAAGCAAACAAGAGGAAATCACCTCCGCATCTCATCCATCACCCAACCCCTACTTCCACTTATTCACATCAGCGTGAACCCAGAGGAACTGTGAGACCAGCAGCAGGTCTTGCTGTTTTGCACAGCTGGAAAAACCAGCACATTCAGGGCCACAGTTTGGCTCCCTAAGATGGAGAGGTTGGATGCAGATGGGAGCACACACATCTGTAATGATGAGCAGGATCGATGAGAGCATTAATTCCATCACTTGTTTAATGCAGTGGTTGTGTTTCTCTAGAGAGTTGAGTTCACATTCAATTTAGATGGGAAGTCAAAATTATGCTGGCCATTATTTTCCTCCCAAGGAGATATCTATCTACCTCAGCTACCATGACATAATTGGCAATATCTACTCAGGACAAGTCAAGTCTAAGATTGATAAGAACTGTTGGGCACTGAACCTTGAACCAGGGCTGCCTGCACCATTCCTTACTCCAACTAGTATTGCTAGTTGATAGGAGCATTAAATTTCCATACAATAATCAAAATAATTAATTCATTAAAAACAGGCATAATGTCTGCCAGAGAGGTTTAAACCTGCATCCTCATTGACAGCAGAAATAACTTCTGTTGGTTTTAAAAGGGATCTCTAGATCCAATAATTGCTATATTTAAGGAACACATTTTCAGATGCAGTTTTAAGGGTCTCTGCATTTCACCTACTGAAACATGTAGGAGCATGCTCCTGACTGGGGCTCACCAGTCATCTGCATGGGAGATTTGAAGACACATTTGAACTTAGACTTGCACATAGTTTGAGCCTACAACTTGCCTTTTGGTGGGCCCTGAGCCAAAGGAAAGGGAAGAAGTGAGGGGTGTATGGCTCCTTCTGTGGACAGGACTTTTCCAGGATGTACACCCAGATCCAAACCCAGGACCACCTCCCTTCTTTGAAGCCACCTCGATATTTCAATCTGGGAATGACTGTGGCATTAACACTCTTAAAAATATCAACCATGATGTTGAAGACCTTTGTATCAAGATGCTGAACATTTCTGAAGCCAAGAAACCTGTTAAAGATGAGTAATTCTCCTCCTTACACTCAGACCTTTTTTCAGCTGCAGTTGTGGCTTTGTTTATCATTACTGTACCAACATTCAATGTCAACCTCTGCATGGACAGAGCTGAGCAGGGAGAGAAGATAATTTACCTCCTTGAGTTTCACAGTTTCAGCAATGCCTCTTACAAAACATGTTTCATTCACTCTTCACACATGGTAGAGACTTTCAGAAGACTCTTAGCATATGCTGGCAACAAAATTTAGTCTTCAGCGTTCAGCTTCCTCTTCAAATAAAGGACTATGTCATCTCTGGGATCAGGAATATTAAAAAATGTGAAATTTTATCTCTAGCTAAAAAGGACATTTCCCACTGCTTCAATGTACAAGGGCTGTGCTTAGTGATTCAGTAAGACCACCTTGACATTTAAACATATGTCACTCACTTCAAAAATGTTTCTAGCCCTCCACCCTCCTCAACCCCCTGGCCTCTATGAAAAGGAAACGGAGCCTTTTAAGGGCATCTGTCAAATGTCAGGCAAGCATGCATAATCTGCAGTGTGCTCCCAGGGTAACTGCTGAATAGTTGCTGCTAAACCCTTCTGAAATTAAGGAAAGATTCAGACCTGTTGAAATTAAGTACAAAACAGGAGGAACTTTTAAAAGTAATTTGTTGGTACAAATGCAGAGACTTCCACTTTGAAACACATGAGTCTGTCACTAGTGGCAGCAGACTACCATGGCACGCATTTGTGACTCTGGCTGTCATAATTAATTCCTTGGCAATTTTTGCTAGGAAAAGAAAGTTACAGTGAATGAAGCTAGCACAAGGTATCCAACACCAGAAGATGGAAAAAAATTGTTTAGTGAAGCCTTTGGGAGGACACAAATTAAGCTTGACTTTTTATGTCCTGTAGCTTATTAATCTTAAACTGTGAAATTCTTGAGAAAATGAGGATAGAGCATGAACACAACAATCGCAAATGTTTCCTCTTATTGAAATGAAGTGATAATGTGCATCACTGTAGCACATAAATGGCAGAGATGTTGAGAAACTCAGCATTTCCAAGTTAATAAAACAAATGGGCAGAGGAAGTTTTCCTTAGCTCATTATGATTTATAAAGGAAACTAGAAGCCTTCTAATCTATTACCCTTGGTAACAGTTATCTTCACACCCAGAGATGTATTTATATATGCAATATATCCAGGAATATCCAGTCAGAAGCTGAATGATTTATCTTGTGGCCTGCAAATTACATTAACAACATAATTAATAACTTAGATATAAAAACTGTGTATGCCAGAGCAGTATGTCATGTAATCAATGGCAACAAATCATTTTCTCTGGTGTTTAATGACTCTTTCAAGAGGGTGAATCTATAAAAACAGAAGAGTCAATCAATGAGGAGGCTGCATACATTGTCTGTCCTATTTGCTGATTTGAAAACTGAAGTTGCCTTTATTGTTTCAATTTTAACTATTGGAAATCAATCTGGGAACATAAACAGAAACGGGAAAAAAGTATTAATGGTAAAAAAAAAAAGTTGGTATCTGTAAAATCTAGTCAGAATTGCCAACTTCCCAGGTATAGCTAAACCCCAATCATATACAACATTTATTAAACCATTATTGCTTGCACAAAAGCACAAACATGGGCAGTACATTGAAAAATTATCTTTTGAAAAGGGAGTGCTCTTTCTCCAAACTATATCCTATAATTTGGATGGGTCCTGCAAAATCAATGATCTTTCCTGACAACCCTAGTTCATTCCCAATGCCTGCTGTTGAAAGTGTTAGTCCAAGCCCACCTCATTCATTTTCAGGAGCAGAATAAGGTAATGCATTTCTGCAGGATATGGACTCTCTTTCATTTACTGACTGTGGGTGAGCATTTGCACAACTTGTTTCCATAGGAAGGTGATCTGAATACAGGGAAAAGCTCTTATCTAGCAATTGCTCTAGACTGTCAGGTTCCTCCCTGTTTTTTGGCAACAGACTCTGCACTTGTACTGACTCATTTCAGGTGAACTCACTCATTCAGCAGTCAGGGTTGTAATTCAGGAAATGCTTTCATGTTGTTATGACAGATTTTTGTATTCATTTTTTCACTCTAAGATGTAAAGAATGACTGTCTTCTGTGTAGCTTGGAGGCACTCAGAAGCTTAAAAAATAAAAAAAGATAATTAATAAGGACATCATGCCTTTTCTATGCTATCTGTCTGGATAAAACAGCTTTTAGTCTAAAGATAGGAGAACCTGGACTGAAGTACATTTGGGTAGGACTTATATTTCCAGGTGTCTACAGCGGCCATTTCTGTGCTGGTTAGCAGTAGCAGTAGCAAAAAAAAGGCTGTATACTTCAACAGAACAACATCAGAGGTCAACACAAGGATGAAGTAAGTAATCTCTTCCAATTGACTCAAAAGAGTGGCCACTTTAGGTGGAGAAGTCTACTTTCAGGCATTTTGTGGGTATTCACCCCAGTGCCCCTTGTTTGCCAGGAGCTTCACAGTCCCAAATGCTGTTGTGGATGTGGCCCACAGCACCGCAGAGAAGTGTGGGTATGGTTATGCTGATCAGAAGGGCAATCTGACTGCTCTCCTGTAATGCACAGAGAACAAAGCTCAGCCTCCACCTACTCCCAGCCCCACCCAGTCCCCTGCCTCCCTGCTTGCTTCTGGCCATGGAGGGTATTATAGCTTGAGCAGCTACAGAGCAATAATTACTATTTGTGTGCATTCTTTTCATTGCCATATTTTTTAGAAGCCACTCTTGATCTTGTTCAAAGCATGACGCATGGAGGATAACAACTCCTGGGACAAACAAATGACACTATTTAGGAGTGTAAACCTCACTTTCCAGCTGCATTTGTGTTTGTATTTGTATGATTCCCAAGGCAAAGCTGGAAACCAACTTCAGCTGTACAGCGACAAGGTTGGAGGGAGGGACTGAGGGAGGGAAGGAGAACAATAAGATTTTAGATACCTAGAACAGGGAGCATACGGTTAGATAAGAATAACCCATATACGGCAAAAGCCAGAGACAGCCGAGGATCAGTTACACACTGAGCCTCTAATGATCTGCTTACATCAAAAGCCCTTTCAAGGCACAACAACATACCTGCCCTGCAAAGGCTCCTGAGCTACAGGATAATGTAATGATCCCTACAATATCCCTTCTCTTTTGTGAGTAGTTTAAGCAAAGAAAAGTGGCCGCTTTGACTCTAGTATTAAGCCTCATCTTAACAAGGAACAGTAATGCCACCCTATGTGCTAAAATGTGCCATGATCGTGTGCAGAATGACTCTACCTGGCATATTTGGGCATTCCCTGCTCAGCCTTTTTTTTTTTTTTTTTTTTTTTTTTTTTTAATTTTTGATTTATGGCATTCATTGTGTAGTTGTGTGGGAGCTGGGAAGTAATTCTCAAATCAGTTGAATTCATCTTACTTGTTTCACGAGCAGGTATTTAGATGAGCTTTGTCTCCCTAAACCTCTTAATATAAAGAGTAAACTAGATTGCCTGTGAGTGTATTGACTGTGTTAAGAATGCTGGATTGTATTGCAAAGGAGTTGAGACCTGTAATGTTATCACTCAGCAGGAATGGATCCCATCAGAAGGCACATGGCGTGCCATGACGTAGCCAGCCTTAGACCACAAAAGCAGACTTTTCTCTGTGAATTAGACAAACCACACAAAAGGCAACAATAGCTAGCATAAACACTATTTAATACTATTCACAGGCTATTGAAGAGATGGGCGTTGACTAAGAATTGCAGCAAAGCCAGTACATTGTTGTCAGATGAAAGGATGCCTAATGAACAGGAAGCATCATTTGAGCAGGCTGACAGTAACCATATAACTGCAGGATTGTGGGACTGGCATTTACCCCATGGGTCTTTACAGTCAAAAAAATAAAGAGAAATTAAAGCATAAGGAATCCTTTTTTGTAGGCACTTAAAGCCCATAAAGCCACACAAGAAAGTGTACAATTGTCTTTTCATGATTTGTCTGTGCTTCAGCTAATCATCAAAAAGAACTTTTGGGGTGCAGTAACTATAGGTTCTGTGTCGCAAAATAAACCCTTCAAACAATAGAAGATTTGGGTATTTGCAAATTGCCCCAATTGAAATAAGAGCTACATTTTTTTCTTCAGCTATTTCAAGCTATACTCTAGCAATGGCTGCCTTGGTAATATCAAGATAATAAACACTTCTGTACTTGCCCCGACAACCAGGCTAAATAAATGCTTTTGCAGTGATCCTACTTTATTTGCTTATGTGTTAGGGTGGAAGGAAAAGAATTAAAAAGGTTCCCTTCTGATACAATTATTCCAACTATGTTCTCCATCCCTATGATCATACACAGAAGAAAGCTTCCAATTGTTCCTGCTTTGTGTAGCCAACCTTTTAAATTATGCACTTAAGATGCAAGCAAGATGTTAAAACTCCTTTCTGTCGAGACTTCAGCTGAAACAGAAGGGACTCAGGTTCTCAGAGAACAAAGATCCAAGAGTAGAATTTAGTTAGTGAGAGTTTTTCTGAGTAAGACTGAAAATATTTTAGGACTGGTATGTTTCAAAATATTTTTCGGGAGACTGAATCTGGAACAGTGTCCACAGAAAGACCTCCAGGCCACTTAGGCCTGTTATTTGGCAAAAGGCTGTGATGAATAGCATTGTGGCCAGGAAGAAGATATTATTATGCTCTGAAACCAAAGAACAGGCTCTGTGCTCTGTTTGCCACTGCCTGGGCAGGGACAGTGGAACCAGATATATCTGTGCATGTCTGTGTATACATATGTGCACTGGAAGATGAGTTCCTGAATTCCCGATTTCTCTGCACCCTGCTCCAGTAATACAGCAAGTAGTACACACAAGGGGCTGCAGGGAGGATAGATATAGTTCTCTTTACTCCCACTTTTGGACACTTCAACCACTGAAAGCCCTACACCAAATTTTTTTGGCAGATGCTATGAGTAGGAGGCAAGGCAAGTTTCCAGTAACAAAGTATATCCCATATGATTTAACCCCTTTCTCCACTGAATCCTAACAGCTCATTCACTAGGTGCACTGTAAAACACTTCCAGAAAAGAAGCAGTAAGCAGATGTTGTGGGACTGAAAACCTAAGATCCCTTTCCACACAAAACAGCTGTGAAAAGGCAATCCATGTTGAACTGCATTTCAGAGGATTCCGGCTAAATTGCCCCCTTAAGGATTTCATTTTCTTTTCAGAAATTCAACTACTTGAAAATTAGTTCTACATAAAAAATGCTCTGAATGAACAAATGAGGGATCCAGCCAGCTCCTGACTCACTATCAGCCCAATTTACCTCACCCACGCAAACCTTTTGATATGTTCTGAATTAGAGCATTGGTTATGCAGTTGACTTTACATGCTGTTTATTAACTGGCAGAGGGAGACCAAAAGAAACTCAGATTATAGCATGCTGTGCCATTACACTGTTTTTAAACATCTCCTTTATGTTTATATAAATATATTTAAATATACATTAAAATAGAGAAGATGATTTTCACCAATAGAGTTTGAGTGCTGCTGTATCTAGTTCTAGAAGTACATAAAATACATTTATAAAAATTCATTGAACTTGAACTGGTGAGTTGGGTAGTTAATGTTTAAGGGGGCACAGCTAAAATTTTCTGGGCCAAACAGAGTAGGATGTGAATGAGGGGTGATCAAATGAATAGCTGATTTAGCTTTAACCACTGAGTGACTTATTGTAGTTTATCATATATGTAAGGCTGGAAAAGGAAAACAAAAAGAAAGAAAGAAGAGAAATAGAAGTTTAATTAAATGCCATGGATGCAGTATAATGCAAATCTCACAAATAGAGCATAATTGGTTTAGCAGAGGGATCCAATGCCATAAATAACCATTCATAATCATATACAATTAACATATCAATAGTTCTTTTTTGGACTTATAGCTTATAAGCTAAGTTAGTTCTTCACTAGAAAAGTCTGGCAAAACCAAGCTGTTAATTAAACACTTTTCAGATTTCTGTGTCACATTTTTACTCCTCCACAAAAAAAAAAAAAAAAAAAAAGTCTGAACCTATTGAAGTGTCCTTCTTTTCACAACCAGAAGGATACATTTCTTTCCTATTTAATACCATATAAATCTTCGAAGAGGAGAAAACCAGCAATCTCAAGCCTTTCCATTACATCTGGCTGTGCCCTAGTACAGTATTGGGACAAGGCAGTAGAGCAGAGACATTGGCTTTTTTCACTGAATGGAGTTTGTGCCTGATTGAAAAAGACTTCATGATGATCTGAAACAGCCCTAAAAGAAACCAGTCCCAGATGACAGTTTATGTACTTTAGGTGATAATGATAAGAATAGGCTAAAAATCATCTTTTCCTTGGAATTAATATTTCTCTTCCATGTATGTTACAATAATTCAAACCTGGTGTCTCAGCAAAAAGAAAAAAAAGCTCGTTAAGGAATGAGCCTTGAAGTTACCTGCAGAAGTGCTGAGAGCTTTCTGAGTACACCCAAATTAAAGGGGAATTAGAAAAGCTTTAATTCTTTGCACAAAGGCCTGAGATTTTCACCTCAAAATCGCTTCAAAGAAAGGTGACTCTTCAAGCAGTTGGAGTCCCTGCTCTGCTTTGAACAGCAGAAGAGATGCAGACAAGCTTGCTTTCCAACTTTCCTGGGATTTGTCTTTATTATTAACTTCACAGAACGTAACTCCACACTACAATCACCAGCCCCTTCTTGACTGATTGTTCCCTGGGCCTTCCTTCACCCCAGATCTTCCTTCTTTCCCCCTCCAGAGGCCTTTTCTTATTGCCTGTTCAGTTCCCATATAGGCAGAAGATCTCTTTGTCAATCTGGAGGCTTCAGCTGATGGGGAAAAAGGTGACAAAATGGCCCAGGTCCCTGCCATGACTCTCACTTCCTCCTTGTTCAGCCCTCTATTATGACAGTGTGCAATGATGCTGGGTTTGTTTTCAATTTACTGGTATGCTATCTTTTAATGAGGAGTCTCCTGAAAGGCTTGACAGCAGCTCTGTGGTCCTGCACACTGTCGTGTGTTATATCTTTATATCCGCACATTTTCACCCTCACCTACAAATAGTCAGGCAAGCACACAAGGAACAACATTCTCATTTGTCTCCACTGAAACTACTGCTTTTGAGCTGACAGTCATGTCACCATGAAGACCACAAAGATACAAAGACCTACCAGGACTCCCTCTCAAAGAAATGGTGTCAAGCTCCAGCACCAGGTATGTTTTAAAGGATATGATGACTGATTTCCTTCATTTAATGTTGCTATATTATATAATCAGCTTAAACACAAACAGATATCTTAGGAGTTATAAAACATTTTCTGAGCAAATGTCCCTTTCTGGACTCTGTTGAAATGAAATTGGACTCCAAGACAAAAAAAACCAAACAAACAAACAAACAAACAAACAAACAAAAAAAAAAAACAAAAAAAAACAAAAAAAAAAAAAAACAAAACAACAAACCCAAAAAAAACCCCAAAAACAACTGAGTAATGAAATGTCACCTTTCACCCCTTAATTCTTATGCCATAGTCGGGTCTGTTGGCTTTCTTACCAACATTTCATTAACAATGCTGTGGGAGGAACAAGGAGTTAGATTGATGGGACCAATGTTATGCTAAGCTAGTTGATTATTTCATATTGGATGTCATACAAAGATATCTAATGGCACTTAAATCATTAGCTAATGTAAAACAGAGAACATTTAAATCATGAGATAATGGGTACAGATGCTGTACTAGTGCTTCCTAATCTCTGAATCAGCTGAACTTTCAAAGCCAAACTCTAAATCCGGGTTTTCCAAATTCTGCAATACCAGTTCAAAACTGGCAGGAAAATCAACACCCTGCTAGTCAACACCACAGCCTTATAGCCACAGATCTCTGAGCTTAATCACTTGTTAGGACTTGATGACACTCCTCATTAATTTAATGTGGTTTTTATCTTCAGAAGTAGAATGGCACACTTAGTGGAATTTATTTCACACACCTGTATTGTGCACTCCATGTATGAATGAGGCCACGTGGGCAGCCATTAGTGGCACTGAAAACAGCAAGTGCCAGTGTAAATAGTATCTCTACCTCATTTTGGGCACAGGTCTAAGTTCTCCACCCACTGGAGAATAGGAACACAAGCCTTTCTTCAGGTGAGAGCCTGAGCAAGCATCTGCAAAGTACTACAAGGGAATTTTGGATCCAAAAGGGGAATGAATGTGCCAAGCACAGATCTAGCAGGAAAGAGAGCGTTGCAGATCATCACTTGAGAGGCTGATGGGACACATGGAGGCAGTTGGGTCTGTGATGCTCAATTTGATCCTCTGGGAAGCCTAGCTGTTTGTTTGCCTCCCATTGACACAGTTTATAATCATCACCTGACCAAGGAGACCTTTCTAAACAAGCCCTGATGCTTGCCTGATGAAGTGAACTACTCAGGCAGTTCAGGCTGAAGACCATGGTGAGCACCACAAAGAGATGCAGGTGACTGATATATCAAAGGATGAGTGTGGGAGGGTTTAACAAGAGCAGCGGCAGGTTTGGAGCAGTGGGTGAGAAATATGGCTTTGCCCATGGTGGCCCACCTGCCCAGGCTTGTCAGAGGAAAATCTGCTCTATATGAGGAAGGGAGGGAGCGTGAATTGTCAGGCGCAACACAACTGTGGAGCAGACTGAAGGACAGGGGAGAAAGCAGCTAATACCAGAGAAGTCTCAACAGGAACATCTGAATTTAAAATTACCGAAGCTGAAAGAATTTCTGGGTCCCAAAAAAGGGGAAGGGAAGGGAAGGGAAGGGAAGGGAAGGGAAGGGAAGGGAAGGGAAGGGAAGGGAAGGGAAGGGAAGGGAAGGGAAGGGAAGGGAAGGGAAGGGAAGGGAAGGGAAGGGAAGGGAAGGGAAGGGAAGGGAAGGGAAGGGAAGGGAAGGGAAGGGAAGGGAAGGGAAGGGAAGGGAAGGGAAGGGAAGGGAAGGGAAGGGAAGGGAAAAAGCTTTCTGAAACAGTGTTTCACTATTAACCATGTTTTACTGCTAGCTGCAGCTACCAACACTCTGATTTTATACTTGGGTAAGAATTTCCCCCACTCCTGGGCTGGGGTTACACTCAGAGCCTTTATTTAATTGCAGCTGGTATGTGGACAACACAAGAGAGCACTGCTTCTGCTGCCCCAAACAAGCAGGGCTATTCAAAAAGAGCCCTTCCTAACCTTCACTCTGGGACAGGCTGTTTTGAGCACTTCTGTTCAGACCTTCCTTTTGTCCTAACTTCCTTTCCTTCTTAGGACACTTTTTTCTTTTTTTTCTTTCCCTCTCCAAAAGACACTGCATAGTCCAGAAATTCTCTGCTCCTTGTGTTGCATGTCTGGAATCCTAACAAGTCAAACCACAGGAGTTAAGCCAAAAATCTGAATGGAGACAATTAAATTCTTCAACACTTGCAAAAATTAAGGAGTCATAATTTATACTGACTTTAAAATCCACCCCATCTGTTAGTACATTTCTAACAATGTGATTTGTCACAGTAAAAAGTAATTAAATGAAATGTATAAAAACGAGTCTCATACTGGTTTATGCATAAAATATATTTTATTATAATTAGTCACCTGAACAAAAGATGATGAAGCAATTATAACTGGCAACACTTTCAGACTTTAAACACATAGCAAATGCATCGCAGGCAATATATTTTCTCCATAAAGAATTAATTCACAGAGAATATTTAACAGTGAAACCCAAGTTTTATTTAGGTAATCCAATTGTATTCAAGAAACAAAGTTTTGTGAAAGGACAGCAGTTATGTGCAATGTTGGGACCTGATTCAGAGTCAATTAAAGAGCTCCTGCTGATTTCAGTGGCTTTCAACCAGCTTCCTCAGTGTGCCACTGTGCTGAAGAGCTCCTTCATTGAGCCAATAGAAGGAATCAATGGTCTTTTACATTAGGAGAAGAATAACCCACCTGGATTAAATTGATCTTACTGGCTCGACTATGTAAAAAGTTCACATTAAAGCTGCCCATTATCATGCGACTAATCAAACCCTTCTAATGCTGCTACTGTTTTTACCATTTCCATGTTGTCTTGTTGTGTTTCGTTTTTTATTTTTTTCACTTGACACTTGCAGACACACCTGTAGTATTTTATTTCTGAGCTAGAAAACAGAAAGCTCTTTGGTTTAGTGTAATACCTTGTGAGGTGTTATTGTTTGTGTTCACAGACTAAACAAGAAACTTTGAGAGAAAGAAAAAAAAGGAACTTTAAAAATGTAGTACTAAACCCATATGTAATGAAAATCTTGCAGGGGAGAGAGATGGGATTCATGCCATAAGCAGAGAAACAGAAAGAACATCCAGAGAGGGAATGATGAGGTGATCCATTTCTAACTTGACTGTCCTTGTCAGTAATTTAGGAAGAGCCACTGGTAGTTGCTAAACAGCCTCCTCCAAGGGAGCAGCTCTCTGCACCATCACAAAAGAAACAAACAAAGCCATTTAGGGTCAGAACAGATAAAAATGTCTGTCCTTCTGATCTTAGAATGAATTTCTAATATGTCTCAGAAATTTAAATCTCCTTCCCTTTCCTGCAGCTATAGTCTTTTAAGTTTCTTCTGCTTTTGGGCAATGAGGATTTTGTTTATAATGTGGAAAATACAAAATCCAAAGAAGTTTTGTCTGAATTCCTGGAGGGAATTTCTTTCCTTATTTATGTCTCTTAAACTAAGAATTTAAGTTTTGCAAATCTAAGTTGCCAACTTTATATTATGCTTGTGCATGTTCTTTGTTTCTTTAATCAACTCTTACTCCTGTCATGTTAAAAAAGGACAAACTACAATAAACAAGAATCAAGTTTTCCAGAAAGTAGCATGCAATCCAGAAATAGTGTTCTTTGCTATCTCTTTTTTCTACCTATTTATGCCCCAAATCTATCTAACCAATATTGCCCACAGCAAAGAGCACTGTAGCCCAGAAGGCTGCTATAACATTGACTCTGAAGCAGTAAAAGAATAAGTGACATTGTTCATAACTCAAACATCCCTACCATATTTCACTTCCAACATTTAAAAAATAAAAACCAGAACCCCAAAGCCTTCATTATTTAAGTTAAACAATGAAACTGTTACTGTGTTGCTTGAAGCCCTGCTTTGCTCCCAGTGTCCTAGGACAACTTTTTTTCCTGAAGAGTGATGAAGAAGACATTTTATAAGACACAGATACATGTAAAATGCAGCCTCTTTAGATCAGTTCCAGGATTACAGGTCGCCATGAAATGAAGGATAAAAGAGGGAAAGAATTATGCCAGGAAAAAATGAGAAAAAGCAGTTTCATCTCTCTGTCAAAGTAAGTTGCAAGGAGGCAGTTTTAAAAGGTGATAATTTTCTTTACCTTCCTTGTTACCTGGGAAATGCTTAGAATAAAGAAGAATAAAATGTGAAAATGCCTCAGCCTGCACAAGCAAGCCAGAACAGTGTTGACAGGATTACAGAAGTTGCCTAATTAGTTCCTTCTTTGCTAATATCCACCCTAAGAACTTCACTTTAGCTGGTAAACAATCAAAAATTCAGGGAGAGGAGCTCAAGATCTAAATACCAAATCTGAATGCTCTTCTTTCCTACTAAGGATCACTTGCCACCAGAGCTGCTCCCATGGGCAGCAGGGACAGGTCTGGGAGTGAGGCAGCTCCCCCTGCCACAGAAGTGGCAGTCCAGGAGCAATGTCAATCAGCCCTACAGCCTCTCCAAGGGCGACCCTCCTCCTCCCTCTCTTCCACCAGCGTTTGGAAAGGAGAGAGGCATAAGTTAGCCTTGATTTTTTGATTTCTTTTTCTTAAAGGGAACAGGAATTGCTCATCACGTGTGTATGTCCACTTGTGAGATGTTTGTTTTCCACATAGCCCCACAAGGAGAGGGGGTGGATGCTGCTGCGGTGCTAGTCCTATGAGACCCACACTAAAACCAGATGTGACAGTGATCAGCAACTGGATCTCTTTCAAGTGAAGTGTCTTGAATGTATATGTACATTACTTGCAAATTACATCTAATTTCATAGCATATTAAAATTGATAAAATTCTAGTCTAGAGTTTACACATCCAAAGAAACAGAAATTGCTATGACTTAACTTTTTCTTCTTCCTCTATTTAAACAAAAAAACCCCAACAAACCCAAACAAACAAAAAACCCAAACAAGCAAACAAACAAACCCCCCCCCCCCCAAAAAAAATTAGAAAATTGTTATAAACCCACTTTTCTAAAACAGAAATGAATTCCAGAGCCCTTGAATGTCCAGGTGACTTGATAGCAACCATTGTGTACATTTTTCTCTTCCTTAGAGAAAGAACAGAAAAAGTCTTACAACTCACAAAGCTGCCCCAATTCATTGCTATACTCATTTGCATCTACATTTTATTCCCATTCTTCTACCTTTAATTTGTGTTCCCTAGATGGTTAACTCCACAGGGGAGGGATTATATCTTTTCTTTCTTATATAGTTCTATGCATAATGGTCCCCTACTGGTTCTTTTGGACACCACCATAATATAAATACAAATATTTACTACCATTGCTAACACGTAAAAGAATTATCCCTTATATCTCTGCAGCCATAGTCAGTAAAATTTTACAGATCCTGGTCCAGTAAATGCATGTGAATTACTGTTATGTATTGATCCAAATGTGAGTGGTAAGCATCCCACAGTGTAAGACCTGCAGCCATCCAGGTTAGTTGTTCTAACTCCTCATTTGCCATCATCATCAGGGCTCTATATCATTGCTAACGTATACATGCACGTAGGTTACGTGCCCCACACTGGGTGAATAATTTTTATTTTCACAGGACTCACCATTAACAGAGAGAGAAATTATAACCTGTGTCCAGCAAGCTTACTGCCTGGCAATCTTCCTCCCTTTCATTTGCAGAGTGGCACACTAAAAGCTGGCAAGACAGACTTTATGCAAAGCCCTTCTGCAATAAAGGTAAGACACAAGGGACTACTTGTAAATGACTGATTTTCTCCTTTCTGCTCAGTTCCCAGCTATGTATTATATATTATGGTCTGGTGTCACAGGGAGATTATATATTTGTCACATGGTAAAAGTTTTCATGACTGCTGACTCCACTTTCCACACTTAAATCTATGGTTTTTCTAACACACTCAGGCACATATGTCCTTTTAAAGTCAAGCTCAAATGAAATACTGTATCAAACGAAAATAATATTATGGCAGGTGTCTCAGTTCCAGATTGTTTTTCTTAGATGGATAACAAGATTTTACACCAGGATATAAAAAGTCTGTCTTACCAGTAAATACTGTATTATACACGGTTTAGGTATATACAAGGTTTAGGTAGAACAGCTGTATGAGGGAATTTGCTTTCTCCTTTCATCTCTAAAATAGGTCCTTTTCTGAAGTAGAGCTACTCCTCAGTTCTGGAAATTGGGTGGCAATTCTTAGAGACAGACACTTTCTTGCCTACCCAAAAACAGAGGCAGATGGATTGTGCTTGGAGTGTCATGAGATGGTGTGGCTGATTTGGTCTTCTCTGGAGGCTGCCCTGCAAAGCCCCAGGCTGATGTTATCACACAACTAACCACAAAACAATGACTGGACATCCTTTTCTCTGTGCTGTCTCAGTGGTTTTCCAAGCACGTGGCAGGCTCTGCTCCACAAAACAAATACAGGGTCTGGATCTGCTGCTATGACAAAAGTGTCAGGTGCGGTGCTCCTGTTTGGATGTCCTCAGGAAGGAGCGAGCTCAGTGTAGTACATGGCTTTTGCACAGCGCATAGACCTGAATGTGAGGAGAAGAGGGAAAAGATCACCGGCAGTTTCCTTCTGTTTGGCAGCAAATATCTGCACCAGCTTTTTCTTTCCTGACCTGTAGATGCCTGCACATGAGACAGTTGCTCTGAAATCTCATCTCAGTCAAGGGATAAAAATACACACTTTTTAGAGAAATGTTCATTTAGATGTATGTTTTGTGATCAGATAAATCTTTTAAACAGATTTTTCTTGTTTCTCATTGGTGTCTGGGTAAATGCCACCTCTACCTGGCAGTAGTTTCAGAGAGAAAAGTAACTCTGGTCATATGAACATTCACTGTTTTTGTTATCCACTTTGAAATTGAGACTTATACACCAGCCTGGAAAAGTGCTGTGATATGAGCTGATTTACTCAAGCAGCACAAGTTTCTTGCTCTTTGCCACTTGCTCTGTCCTTGTCCTTAAACTGCCATCAAATCCTGCTACCAGCTCTTGTATTTCCTGTTGCTTCCCAGACAAGATTTCCTTTCTCTTCTTCACAGTTTTCTTATATTAGTCCATGTACAGTGAATTATGCCATGAAGTTATCTAGAGTGTATCTCAGACGTTGATACCACCCCAGGAGATATCCTTAAATATATATTGATCCAAAACAAGACGGAAAATATGAGGTTTGTATCAAGTTAGATCTGCAGCTTGAGTGAACAAATGAACACTATTGACTTTTAAATGGTGAACCAACCTCTTTGTTCTGCCTAATGAGAATCCCATGCATTTGATTGCTTGATCCATATCTTTGGTTCAGTATACAGGGTAACAACTTTTGGCTTTTCCTTCTGCTAATAAGGAAAAGTTCAGATAATTGGTGTCTGTCCAAAATCACTAAATATCACTTCATTTTACCATAGGCTGAATTCAGCTGCCTGCTTAATTTCTCAAAGCTAGTGGGACTTGGCTGCATTATTTTATTAGCGTTTCATTAGCATGTCTAGAAGACTGTTTTTCAACATTTTCAACCTAGCATTTGAGGGGACTTTATTTGGAAAATAAAGCTATTTCGGTGACAGAGGCCGTGTCCTCACTAACTTTTGGCTGTGTGTTGTGAGGCTCCCAGAGGTGCTCGCAGACACCCAAATTCAGTGGTGCTGAGCATGGGCCGGGGTTCCTGGCAGGGCTGGGCACTGTGGGCAGCAAACACGGGCATCACGCCCCAGGCTGGAGCCAGGATGCAGCAGGGTGGGTACCCGCCGTGCACGGGCGCTTGGCAGCACGCCCAGGTCCTCTAGTCTAGACACAGCCAGTGGCTTAATTAACAACTAAATAAAAGTTAGGCTGGAACTTTAATGTTCCTCGAGTACTTTCGTTGTTTGCTGGCAGCTTTCCTGGCCTCTGTGGAGGGC